>NW_010172565.1:3695-55977 GCF_000695765.1 Mesitornis unicolor
TATCCGTGACCCCGCTGCGGGAGGCGGTGAGATGGCGAGAGGCGGTGGCCCTTGGCAAGGGGCTGAACCGAGGGTGGTGGGGATGTGGGGGGGGAGTCCCTGCCAAGCTGAGCTGCCCATGGTAACCAAAAGCAGAAACACCTCAAATCACTGCTGACGAAGTGCTGGGTATTGCAGGGACTTTCCTTGCGAGCTGGGTAACCTAATTGGGCTCTAATTAATCCTGTTCTCTGGCTCCGATCCCCAGCACGTCTCCCCATCATCACCTCCATTCACGGGCGAGGGAACTGGGTCTCCCTGCCCTGTGGCGGGATGCTCCAAGGGATGTGTAAAGATGCTGGAAGGGATGCTGGGCAGAGCGAGAGCAGTGCTGGTGCAGGATCCAACCCAGCAGCTCCGTAATTGCTTCCTAAAAGGCCCAGGTGGGCTCTCAAAGTCAGCGTAGCTACAAAGCAATAGGGGAGGCAGCCTGGGTGGTTTTATTTTAATTGATTTTGTCAGGAGTTGCTGTATTTTATTACATTTAAAGACTAGACTCTGGAATAACTTTGAACGTTTGACACACACACAAAAAGCAGCTTTCTGACATTTTCCTCTTTGCTTGTCTTTTATTTTCTTCCTCCCTTCTCCTCCTCCTCAAAGGGAAGCGTGTGCCTGGAGGGAGGACAGAGGAGGAGGGAGGAGCGGTTGCGTCTCTCCAAAGGCTGCTCCAACATCAAGGCAGCGCAGAGCAGACGAAAGAATATTGCAAATAAGGGTTTTAAAAAACCCTACAGAAGGATCCCCAACACATGCCAGCCAGCTCAAAGTGCTAGAAGATTTTTTCAGACAGAAGCAATTTAGCCTGGGAAAGTGCTCTATTGTTGAGATGGAAACTGGCTGTGAGAACTTGCCTTTTCTGACAACGTTTTGCTTGGGAAAATCAAAGCAAAGAAAAGTCAGGGAAACAACCTGAGTTTTTATTTGGAGAAGAGGGAACATTTCAAAATGGAGGGTGTTTTCTGAGATAAACAGGGAACAATTCCCTCGCAAGAAAGGGAAGAAAGGGTTCAAATGAAGCCCAAACGCAGATCTACTCCTTTGAAATTTTGTTTAACGTGGAGTTAAAAAATAATCCTGTTCAAACAGACCACTCGCAAGCATAAAATGCTTGTTGGTTTGCTTTTTCTTCACCCCCCCTTTTATTGTGATCTACAATAAAAGTTTCAAGGTTGCACCTTGGGGCTGTGATTCCAATCGCAGCCGTGTTTGCACCAGCTCCTGTCTCTGCACATCACGAGGGGACGGATCTTGCCTTGCAAACTCCTCGCCTGCCCCGATGACACAGATACAGGGTGGGAAACTGAGGCACGCGGGTGCGTCTGAGCGCCGGCGAAGCTGGGAACGGGGCCCCGAGCGAGGGCGTGGGGCAGTTGCGAAACCTGGGCTGGGGTGGCAGCTTCCAGCCCCGCGGAGCTGATCCATCTGGCATCTGAGCTCTGCGGGACTCCTGTCGGGTTTGGAGGGTCCCAGCTCCTGGTAGCCGAAAAAAACCCCAAGCTGCTTTTTTGGCCTGAGAGCAAAGAAACGCTCACAGATGTGGTCTGTGTGCAACCTGGGTGCTCCCAAACCAGAGGGCAAGGGAGAAACACCCTCAGTATCTGTCTTATGGAGCATCAGGAGCAAGGCTTGCATCCTCTTTCTGCTCTATTGCCATGGGCATCGCTCCTTCAAAACCCAGGGGATTTTTTTAGGTCAATCTCTTGGTTTTGGTGGTTGGTGGAGTATTTGGGTTTGGGTCTTGTCTGAGCCATATCCCCAAATTGCGTCGGATGCAAGATTATTGCAGAACGAAGAGACAAAAGGTGCAATGCTGGTATTTGCGACCAATAAAATGATAATGGGATTCCCATCTGGTTGTTACTTTTCATGGCCTCCTCTTTCCTCTTTTGTGGAGTTTTGGCTTTCTTCAGCTTTTACAGACTTTAAAAAACAAAAAAAAAAAGGGGAAAAGGGAGCCAAGGGCAGCCCAGGAGCCCCCCGAGGTTTACAGCCCCCTTGGCTCATGGAGCAAATCCTTTGTGCTGGGGCTGCCAGGAGCGGATTAGGGAGGGATGCCCCATCTACTTTCGGCTGGCTGTGCGCGAAGGCAGTAACATTTGATTATTTTTTTTTCCATTTTTGGCCGACGAATAAGTGCTGGAAAGTTGGTTGTTTTTCTTTTTTTTTTTTTTTTTGTGAACTCTGTGGGCTGCTGCAGGACAATTTTACTGTGGGCTGTGCGTCTCCTGCGTGCCCATTACAGAGCCGAAATGAGGCAATGGCAGGGGTGAAGCAAGAGCGGAAGGAGAAATGTGGGAGAGGGATGCCCTTCCAGCTGAGATCCGGAGGTGCCAGGGCTGGCACGGGATGCGGGTGAGATGGCCAGCGGTGGCAGAGGCATGAAGGGTCAGAGAAAGCCAGGAGCAAACCTTTTGTGAGATTTTTATCGGGTCCAGGAAGCTGTGGGCTCTGACACTACAGAGCAGGACCTGGAGGTGACAGAAATTGGTGACAAGTTGTGCTGGAGATGCTGGCTGACATCGTGATGGGGAGTTGCATGGCCCTGTGTTGCTTTGCATCAGTGTTGGGGCTGCTTCTGGAGCCCTCCTGGCACCCTACAGCCCCTGGGGCTGCTGCAGCCTGGGGGGCGGCTTAGCAGGGGGTTAAGGATGTAGGGTACAAGCGGGAGTCCTTACAAGGACACCCCAACCCTGCAAAGGCAACTTTAGCGAGTGGAAAAGCTCCGTCTTGGCGCTCTGCACCTGCATGGCCAGCCCTTCCTTTTGACCTGCACTTGTCCAAGTGTGACTTTCAATTGATCATAAAAATCCAGTGTGATTCACCATGCTCCTGCCCTCCAGCCTGCCGAGCTCAGTCTCCCCACGCTCACTTAGCGTGAGAGAGCAAATTGCCCTCCAGTTCATCCTCCTCATTCCTAATGGGGAGCCTTTGCTTTCCGGGTCTGCTCCACCCCGTGCACTCCTTGAATTATGATACATTAGAGATGGTGGCTTAGCATTTTAATTTAATTTTCTCTCTCTCTCTTCTTTTTTTTTATTTATTATTTATTAACAAAACACATTTCAACGCAAGCTCCCCAGCATCAGGGTGGGGAGGGAGGTGAGGCTCCCCGCTCCATCCCAGCGCAGACCCCGTGTGCGTGCGTGTGGCTCACAGACAGTGAAATTGCACCCTAGAGTTATAAAGCAATTGTCTAGCTCAGCAGCAGAATGAGCATGAAATGGTGCAGAAAGCAACTAAATAAAATTGGGTAAGGCAGATGCATGAAAATAATGACATCTCTATACCGTCGTCAGGCGCGCTCGCTCTTTCTCGCGCACGCAGATAAACTTTTATAACAGACTTTGCATTTATTTTCCTGGGAAACTCTCCTGAAATGGAGATGTGTGTCGGTGTGGTGTGAGCCCCCGCACCCCCTCTCCCGTGTTTCTGGGGCCATTGTGCCGTGCGTCACTGCCTCCTTCTCCCCTGCCGCTCTCCCTGTCCCCTTTTTCCCTTTTTTTTTTCCTTCGTTTTCCGAGTAGGATTTTTATGCTCAGCCAAACACCAAAGTGATAACCTTTGCGACTTCATTTCCCTTCGGCTGCAGTGGCCGTGCCGGATTGGGAATTGCTGCGAGTGGGTAGCTTTTGGGGGTGGCCTGCCACGTCCCACGCAAATTTGACGAAGGGATGCATTCCTGGCTCGCACTTGCTTTAGGCTTTTCTCTTTTTTCCCCTCCCTGGATGGTGGCAGCTGTAAGGATGGGACCATTGCACGGAGTTTTAGGACATGGGAGCAGGGATGCAAAACCTGGGTCGGTGCCCTGGCTGTGTCCCCACATCCCTCCTCCCCAGTGATGGCTGGTGGCACCAGGGCTACCCGCTCCCATCACTTATCTGGCTGCACAGGATAAAAATACCCCAAACTGGGGGACTGGAGAATTGACCTTAACTGTGAGTCCTCCCCAGACAGCCACCCCAGTGCTTCCCCGGGGCTCTTGAAGCCTTTGGCCTCAGCAGAGCCACGTTACCCCAGCTGCTCCGGGGAAGCCGATACCTTTCCCAATGCAGTTGTTTCCCAACACAGTCTGACGTTTCGCTCCTCTCGCACCCGGATCCCTGCGAGGCTGGGAACAAGCTGCTAATCTTTCCACCCAAGAGGCCCTTTAGGTGACATTAAGGCTGTGTCTGTGCCTCGTGGTGCTGGGGACACCATTGCTCCATAGAATGCTGCTGCATCCCAACCGGGCTGGCTCATCGCAGGCATGGGGAGCAGGTGGCAGCAACCGGGGTCCCCCAGCCTCCCCAGTTTGCTGCCCTGCTGTTTGGGGGGCTCAGGACTGGGCTGGTTATGGACCCTTTCCTTCTCTGCAAGGAAAATTAAGTCCATTTTTGTGCTGCTGGGCTTGCCGTGCTGATGCCTGGGGCTCACCGCCCAGTGCTTTTGCAGCAAAACCTCCGCCTCTGATTTTCCTTTGCTGGGATGCGTCCCTGGGGTCCCAAATTTGCTGCTCCAGTACTTTGCCCGCTGCCTCCCCATCGCACGCAGACCAGTGCGGATCTCACGGGTGGCTTGGGGCTGCATTTTGGCTGCATGGCCTCGAGTCCAGCAGTGTGAGATATGTTCGTGTCCCCCTTCTCACTGCCTGCAGAACCCCAGCTCCTCTGGAGAGGGGCAGAGGAGGAGGAGGCTTCCCTGCAGAGTCGGATGCTGAGGCCCTGCCAGGATTTTTGCTGGTGTGGAGCCACAGCAGCGGAGTGGAGAGCAGGGAAGTGCACACATGCGAAAAAATCAGTGTAAAGGCATAAATCAGCCCGAGAGTGAAAGGTTAAAGAAATCCAGAGGAAGCGGAGTGATGTGTGTGATAGAAAGGGGTTTCCTGTACCTACACGGGCCACCCAGGCTCCCTTCCTGTCAGGCGAAACCTGCTGAAGCCGAAACTTTCTGCACCCCTAAGCAAATTGTGGTTTGTCAGATGGGCACGTTGTGAGCAAGCTGTGACAGATAATACTTTACACTTAGAGTGTGCTCTCCCCCAAATTCTCAGGGTATTTGTAGGATGCCTGGGCAGCTCTGGGAGAGCACTGCAGCCGTCTGACCCCGCGGTGGGGAGCGGGGCAGCCCAAAATTCCCCATCTTCTCCACTGGCTTCCTCCATTGGCTGTTTTTTTGCAGGTGACCCATGCTGGCCTCCGGACCGGACATCAGAGGTGGCTCTGGGAAGAGTTAAGACTCCTGAGACAATTACCTGCAAGCCCTTATTTAAGCACTTAGGAAGGCTTAGCTCTGATCCCTGCTGGAGATAGCGGGGTCCCAGGCCAGCTGATACCTATTGTTTGCAAATGTCAGAGACTTTTTATCTAAACAGGGGTTCAAAGCCCGGGGACCAGGCATCCCAGATGTGCTGGGGGGATGTTTGCTGGGAGCAGGGATACCAAATGTGCTGGGGGGGCCGATGCTGTGCAGGGTCTTGCTGCTGGGGTATATAGCAAGGTAGCACCCCAAATTCACCCTGCTGGCAGGTTTCTCTGCAGCTTATAGGGTTGGGAGACACAGATACAGTTCCTCAGGGATTTTGTCTGTGTTTCGAGTTGTATTTTGGTAGCGGTGCTGCTGTGCCCCGCAGCTCTGGGGCTCTGCCTCGAGGTTTTATCCTCCTCTGGGAGCAAGAAGCAGCCATTCCCCTATGGCAAGTTGCTCCCTCTTCATGCCTCACCTGTGGGGCAGGTTTAGGCTGTGGAAATCAGAGGCCAACGGTCACTGCAGGGTTTCTTTAGCTTGGGTGCTCCGTTTTCTCATCTTTGTTGTTTTTTCCTCCCGCGCTGCTGTTGCTGAGGGACGTTTGGCGCTGCTTCCCGCAGGCACCCAGGCTCTGCTCTGGCCGGGTGGGTGTGATGCCATGGGAGCCGAGGCTTGGAAAACCAGGTCTGGCTTCTCCAGCGAGGTTTCACAGCCCGTAGGTGTGTGCAGGAAATGTTGCAGGGCAGGGATTTCTTGCAGCAAGAAAGGCAGATAGCAGCGTAGCTCCTGTCTGAAGCCTGCAAGCAGGGAGGCTTGACTTCTCCCTGTGCCTTCCCAAAATCCTGTGGGGATGTGGGGCTGATCCAGACAGGCTAGAAGCAGTGGTATTTGCCCTTGGACACTGCCCTGGCTGCCTGGCTCATCCCTGAGAGCACCGGGATGCTCCCAAAATCTGAGCACCCACAACCAGCCCTTTGGAGGGAGGAAAGCGTTTGTTGGGGTGGAACAGTGCCTGTGCTGGATCAGTGTGCGGGTTGGGGTCCTCACTGCCCACGTTGGGTGGGAAGAGGGCGAGCGTGAGGCCGGCGGTGGGTGCTGGGTTTGGGGAGGTGCCCGCGGGGCGGGAGCAGCCGGTCCTGCCAGTTCTCCCCCGCGTAGGGCTGGGCGCTGGGAAGTCCCCTGAGCCCTGGCTGTGGCCTGGGCGAGGGCTGATTTTGGGTCCTCCTCTGCCTCCAGTTCCCTGGGTGGCCTTGTGCCCGGTTTGGGCATCCCTCGGCTCCCAACTAGTGATGGGTAATGCTCTTTCTCAGCTGGTCCTGATGGCTCCATTGCAACCTCCAGTGCTGCTTGGCCCTGCACTGGGGCTGGGGGTCGCAGGCAATGCTTTGGCAGAGGGGCTTTGCCAGGGCGATTTGGCTGGCGCAGATCCGGGATCAGCAGCTCCTCATTGATTTCATCAAGCGGGTTCAAGACCCCATCAGCTTAACTAAGGACTGAGATTGACCCGCCGTGATTTGCTGGCTTCATTATTAAGACAGTGATGTGGCTGGGCTCGGGGAGAGGGTGTGCATCGTTCCCATCTCCGTGTTGTTGGATGCAGGGCTGATATATTTTCCAAATTTTTGCTGTATCTTCTGCTGTGAAGGGGTAAAATCCTCAATGTACCTTGAAAGAGCATTAGGAGGAGGACTTTCCCATCCCAGCTCTTGGCCTTGTCAGTAGCTGCAGAAGAGGAATGTTATAAGGAGCTATTCATCATTGCAATTATTTTATTAAGAGTACACAGTGTGCTTGGGAGCTGGAAGAGATGGAGCTTTGGGATGTTTTCAGCATTATAAATACTGGTGGGTTACATCACCCAGCTTTTAAAAAATGGTATGTGTAGTCCTGGTGAAAGAGGATTTGCAGACAACCTTGGAGAGGAGACCCTGGTGTCTGATCCCAGCAGTGCAGCTGCTGTCCTCACATCTCCCTGGGAGCCAACGGGGAGAGAAATCCCTGGGCTCTGCCCCTGTGCAAAACCAAAATGCTGCTCTGAGGCCTGTTTTTGCGATTTTCTGTCCTGTGTGGGACCCTGCGTGTTTTGCAGGGGTTGCCCACCTCGGTGGCACCCCGTCCTGCCGCGGTGGCAGGTCCCGTGGCGAGCTGGCACCTCTGCGTGTGTTATCATAGCTGCGCTGCGGGGCTGAAGTCCACGATGGGAGAATGCCCGGTGGACTTTTAACTGGAGTCCTCGGGAGAGCCCAACGTAGAAACCTTTAACTGTTTCGTGGTGATCCCTGCTGGAAAACATAGCTAGAACTGGGGAGAGAATCGGCTGTGCCCCTGGGGTCATGTCCCTGCGGTGAGGACTCACTCGTGGCTGTCTCAGGGAGGTGATGGGGACCATGCCGGCGTTATCACTGCACATGTCCACCTCTCCACTGGCTCTGCTGTCAAACCGTGGTTTTCAAACGATGTATAACCCCCCCAAAATCCAGCTCTGGGCACGGAGGGGCTGCACCAGGGTCACCAGATTGTCCGCCTGGGGACACATCTGGGTGTGTGTCCCTGCCCTCCTCCCTTTGCTCTCCCTCCCGCTGCGTGGCCTGAAAGGATGAACCCAGTTTGCTGGGGGTGGGCATTGCTCTGCTGCATCCATATCAATGGGAGGATGCAGCTGAGGGTTGAAAGGAGTTTTCTCTGCTGCTTTTTTTGCTGTCCTGTATGCTGGCTTTACCTTGTGCTTCAGGCACTTGGGTGCCCGGGGCGGGGGTTATTCCAGCATCTTCATCCTTAATCCTCTTCCCCTTTCCCTTGCTTTTGTGTTGCATATTTTATTGTTTTTTCTGCAGTTGAGAGTCCTGTTTGCTCTGGGTGGGTCTGCGGGCCCCGAGCGGGTCCCCGCTGCCGGCCCAAGGCTTGAAACTGCGTGGGCGAAGAGCGTGGCTTTCCCGTGACTCCAGCAAAACCAAACAGCCGCCCTCTCTGCGTCACGGGGCCATCGATCTGCAGTGGGGATGGGGTTGGGGCATGCTCCCCCAGAAGGGCCACGGCTTTGCCAGGAGAAATTCCTCCAAGGATTTGTGCCCGGGTCGGCATAACCAGCCAACCCTGGCGGCACAGCTTTGCTGTGGAGCTGAAAAACTCCCCATGTGCGCTGAGCCGTGCCCTCGGTGGAAGTGATTCCCCGGGAGAAATTCCCGCTGTGGGAGCCTTTATTAGCAAGCAGAGCTAGGTTTGTTTTGTTTATCATCCATTTACTTGCCTTTGGAGGCATGCCCAGATTTCTCCAATTTTGTATGTGTGGATGTGTGATTTATTAGGATTCAGAGGGGTTTTTTTCTGGTTTAATTTCACTTCCTCAAACTGACAGGCCGTTTGAACAAACTTCTTTTGGATGATTTCCTCTATAGTTTTAAAGGGGCGCCTAAAAATAAAGAGAGAATGTGGCAGCACGGTTGACAATTAAAAAAAAAAACCACCCAGTCTGCCACTGTGACAAACCTCAGCCCTGATTTCGGTAACGGAGAGAGCTCAGAGGGTGAAATAACACCACCATTTCACTTTTGGGTACTTTGAGCTTTTGACAGGGTGTCAGGGATCACTGGCTTCACTTGTTTCACTGTAAAGCAGTTGGTGCTGTGGTTCTGTGCACACTTAGATGTGTTCTTAGCTTTCTGCATGCGAGCGATCCATTAAGATAGCTGTGCGTGTCTAAAGCTTTGCCAGCTCCAAGCTTTGGTTTCCTCTCTTTGACTTGATCTGTTGTGCAGCAGTCAGGAAGAGGGGAAAAAAATTAATAAAATCCACTTAAGAAGCACTGAAAAATGTTAGTTGCAACCTCCAGAGAGTGGGGAACAGGTAGACAAGGGCAGAGCACCTGTAGCTGCCTTGAGCTGGGTTTGCTGCTTTACTTCTGCCGGGTTTTTTTTACAGTGTGGATTTCGCAACAGCGATGTGGCTTTCGAAATCATCCGAGGCAGGGTTTTGCCTGGGTGTTCTTCAGGGCTCGGCACCAGGCGCGTTGCTGGCGATGCAGCCTGCGGCACCAGGAGGTGGTGGGGAGCCCCAGCGGTGTCAGGGGCGATGCTCAGGTGCGGGTGGGAGCCAGGGGAGCTGCTCTGTCCATTGCATGATTGAGATGAAGGAAAACTTCCTTTCACCCGTCCAAGCTATAAAAGCAAGAGAGAGAGAAAGATTTCCCCCAGGGATCAGTGGTGATAAAAAGCCTCTCTTTTGAAAAGCAATGAGAGAAAAGAAGTGTGTCTAATCCTCCAGGAGAAGAAAGGGAGAACATCCCTCTGCTGCGAGCTGTGCGGGGACTGGAGGGATCCCAGTGTGGATGCAGTGACCCAGTGCTCCTGCCTGGTGCTGGCTGATGCGGAGGAAGAGCCGGATCCTCCATGCAGGAGCAGAGATGCTTTTAATTGCATGGGATCTGGGTGGGTGGGCTTGGAGGGGCTCCTGGGATGCTGGCTGTGATGGGGTGCAAGCAGCACCCTGTGAGTTAGTGGGGGCTGGGGAGATGCTGCTGGCTCTGTTGCCATCCCCACATTGCTCAATCTTTGCGGAAGAGCCACGCTGGCACCCGGCGGGTGAGAGACACGCACAGATTGTTTCTTTCCCCTTTTACCCTTGGCTCTGGAGCTGGAGAAGGCTGGAAAGAGGAGATGCAGCCTGGAGCAAGGAGTGATGCTTGTCCCCGGGATGGTATCCAAGGGGCTACAGCATCCCTCTGTCACTTTTCCCCGGTGATATGGGCCTGGCTGGCTGCATCCACAGCTGTCTTTCCTTTCCTGGTTACAACCATGTCACCATTTCCTCAGTGACAACCTGCAGTGCCCAGGCTTGGCACAGGAGCTGCTTTGTCTCCCGTGGGGCAGTGACAGCTCGGCCGCTGGTCCCGTGCTCACCAAGTCCGAGCTGAGTCTGCCCTATTGCCTTTAGTGCTGTTGTGGTTGATGATTGATTTCACACAGCATCCGCCCTGTCTCGTGACTTGATTAAAAAATAAAGCAACCAGCAGTGCTGCTAGGCTGCTGTGAGGTGTCAGGGGGGTCCCTTCCCTGTGCCCCACCATGTCATCTTGAACCAGATAATCTACAGCCAGGAAAGTCCTTGTTATACTGGGATTTAATGAGTTTGTTTAAAAAAACCAACCCCAAAACTACCACTCCACAAAGGAAACCCCTTCAGGAAAAAGGAGTGATGGGGTGGTGGTGTGATGGAGCTCTTGCCGTAGCCCTGCTGGGAAGGAAAACAGGCAGAGATGCATACCCTCGGGATGTGCTCGCTGTGCTCCTGGGTAAGGATTTTGGGGAGATCATCAGTGTTTTGCTGTTGGAAAAGCATGTGGTGCTGGCTGGAGGGTGGACATAGATCATCACCATGTGCTAGGAGCCTTTGAGGCATGAGATGGTGCTTGTTGTGTCGCAGTGTCACCTCCTGCCCGTCTGCTCTTCCTGGTCACAGTAGGTCTGAAATTTTGAAGATCATCCTGGGATGTTACAGCCGACAACTTTGGTGCTGGGATTTTATGCCCTGGCCCTTGGGAAGGGCTTTGGCAGAGCCCCCTCACCCTCCACTTGTATATGGAGGGAGCGGGTGACTCACGAACCCCTCACAGAGAAAGGGGAGCGGGAAATTAGCTCACGGCTCTTGTGAAAGAGAGAGGCCGGCTCGATACCTGTAATTAAAGCGGGTGTCAAGGAATGAAGCACAAATTCTTCAGTGGGCATCTCACTGGGAGGGAAAGCAGTGCCTGCTGGCTGACCCGAAAGTGGCAGCTCCCCCTGGGCCAGGGAGTGCGGAGGGGCTGGGGCCAAGCCATGAGGGACAGGGTGAGCCCCCTGTTCCTGTCTGCCCCGACCATAATGAGGTGATGTGGGTGGCAAGGCCGTGTGTGTCCTGTCCTGTCGCTGGGGAGAGCTGGGGAGAGGCAGTGGCAGGCAGTGAGGTGAGGTGGGATTTGGGGTGCTTGCTTTGGGAATTGCAGGAGCAGGACAAGGAGGTGTCATCTGTAATGGTGCTGTGGGGTGGGATGGCCTCGGGGGAGACCCAGCTCCTTGCTGGGGTTAGAGGAGGCACTTGGGGGCCTATCCTGCTGGGGTGCCTGGAGCGCTGTGTGTGTCATCGCCATCGCCTTGTTCCCCTAAAATGCTTGTGCTGCTCCCAGCATGCCTCTGAGGGGAAGGGAAACTGAGGCACAGGTGTAATGTTGCGTATTTGTTTTGTGTGAGTGCTGAGCACATGCGCGGTGGCTCCAGGCTCTTGCACCGGTCCTGTCTTTTCCAGCCGCTCCTACCTGCAAGCCCTGGGCTGGTGCCAGGGGCGAACAGTGAGCGGTGGGATCCCCCCGGCCGTCCCTCACGACAGCACCCAGTTCATTCCCCACGACTGCAAGCGCCTTCCCAGCAAATGTCAAATGTGCTGAGCAGACAGAAAAAAAGAAGAAAGGACCAAAAAAAAAAAACCCAACCCAATAACATGAGGAAGAAATGCTGGTGTGTCCTGGGTGGATTAGTCGAGACTTCTCGCTGGATTCCTCCGAAGGGAGGTGCTCGCGCTGGAAGCTGGCCACCAGCCGGGCCTGCCGCATTTTTCCTGGATTCTCTTACCATTTGGGGACTGAACTTTTGTCTGAAACAAATATATTTTTAACTTGGTTGTGTCTGAACCTTGTCTCGGCTTTGGGCTGCTCGGCTTTCTGCTGGCCTGGTGTTGGAGGTGGATGCAGTGGGAGGTGAGGGTCGGGTCCTCCATCTCGGCTGGGAGGAGGAAGCGAGAGAAGGAAAGGTTCGTTCTGACGCAAAAAAAATGAGTTTCAGAGGTTGCCTCTGGCTTGGCCTTATTGCCTGATGTACGCAGCAGGAGCATGGAGCAATGGCACTGGTATTGCAGGACAAAAACAGCAGTGATGGAGAAAATCTGGTGTTAAGATAGATAGAGGAAAGGAAGGAAAGGGAATAAACATCTCAGAAAGGCTTGTAGCCCCCAACATGCAGGACTGACGGACCCAGATACACGATTGCCTTGGAAACGGCCGTTGAAGTGTGCGATATTTCTGTCTCCAGGTCCTGTTTCGCTCCCGGCAGTGGAGCTGTCGCAGGGCACCAGCACTGTTGTCCACCATGGGCCACCTGGGCCAGCTGCTCCTAAGCCCGGCTCAGCCTGGTCAAACGATAACGTGGCCACTGAGGATTGCCCTGAGCTCCGCAGGGCAGGGATGAGCCTGGCGACGTGCAGCGGGTCCGTTGTTTATTGTAGAGTTGCTGGACATGGTGTGGCTCTGTGGGGCTGCTCGCTTGCTTCCCCCGCTCAGGGACGGAGCTTGCCCAAGCCAGCAGGACAATCCGGGCTGTGTTTTCATAATTAAAACAAATAAAACAAACCCATACACGGCATTATTTACAATACGTTCTCGGGAAGAGTCAGGCTGAATATTGTTTCCTCGCTGAGTTTTTCCCTTTGTGGCTCACACACGAATTTGTTGTTGTTGGCTGCTCCCAAGGCTGCGGTCTCGTGCGCCGGGCTGCTGCTGGGCTGCCCGGGGAGCTGGCATGGGGTGGCTGGTGCTGGGCTCTGCCGTGGGTTTTGCTCCATGGCATTTTTGGGTTTGTTCCTGGGAAGCCGGTCGAGGAGGGTGGCTCTGCAGGGTGGTGGCTGCAGGGAGCTTTTGGGAAGTGAAGAGATGCTGCTGCTCGTGGAATTTGATGCTGATACACTGGGGTGAAATAAAACACTGGGTTTTCTTGCAGAGTGCTGGCAGGTGATTTTCCAGCAGAGACCAGCATCACTTGCTGGTCCGTCCGTCCTAGAGGTGCCGCACTGTGGTCCAGCAGCATCGCTTTGCATGGTGTCTGAGACCTGGCAGGACAGGCAGAGGTTGTGGTTTCTAGGGGGGGGAACAGGTCTGGCTCCAGCTTCCATCCAGTGCTTTGAGAAACACTGCCCTGCGGATGGAGAGAGGAGATCTGCTCCAGGATGCAGTGCTGGCTGCAGGGATGCGGCTGCAGCAGCCAGGTGCTGCATTGGCCAGGCAGGATTAGTGCGGTCTGGGTGCTCCCCCAGGGAGGGACATCGCTCACTGGAGAGGGGACATCCCTGCAGGTGTATGGACACAGGGAGAGGGTGTGGATGTCCCCACTTGCCGTGTTGGCGAGTTTTCACCCAGCTGCTTTCTCGGCTGGGGACGCTGTGAGGACGGATGTGTGCTGGGTGTGGGGCATCACGGGTGCGTTCCTCCCCTCGCGCCAAGCTGCAGGCAGACACGTTCGGATGGGAAGCATATGGCAGGTAATCCCGTGCCATATGGGTATTTGCTTCCATTTCCCCGGCCCCCCGTGGGCCTGCGCGGCTCCTATGCCAGGCAGTGCTCAGTGGTGGCTGAACCCACATGGGGGACAGTCCCCAAACCTCCCTGGGCGCACCTAGTGCAGAAGGGCCATGCCCTGCATGCACGCAGCCGGCTGAGCACACTCGCCTCTGCCTGGTGGGGCACGGCTTAAAGCTGGGCTTAGGAAGGCGAATTCTAGCTAATGGCGACTATTTAACTCCAGGGCACTTCACAGATATTCACTTACTGTTTTGCTGTGAGCAAGGTCCGCACAATTACCCCACCTTACGGACTGAGATGTGGAGGAGCCGTACACCCACAGTTGGAGTACATTAGCATTGGGGCTGGGGGCTAATTCTGCTCCTGTTGACGTGGTGAACAGTCACCCAAGGTTTTGGGCACAGCAGGGTCAGGTTGCCATGTAGCATCCTCTCCACTCTTCTGGACTGCATGGACTTTGGAGCCTCAGCATCTCCCTGCCTGCTCTGGGGGGGATGCAGCCGTAGCTGTGATGCTCTTGGTACCAACCACAGGTACAGCTATTTTTAAATCCCTCTGGACAGAATGGTTTGGCTCTCGTGTGCTTACTGTTTGTTTACTTATTTTGGTGGCTTGAGAAGTTTGTAGAAATGGCTGGAGACGGCAACTTATTTTGTCGGTCAGTTGGGGAGGGAAGGAATTGAATCTTAGAGGCCCATTGTGCGAGCAGAGCTAATTTTAAGCCTCTGATCTTAAAATAGAAGGAAGGAAAGAAAAAAAACATTAGGCGTTTTCCCCTGGGCCAAGGGAAAACAGTCTGCTGGCATCGGCTGACCACCTGTGAGGTGTCCCCAAGGAAGAGATGTGGCTGGCGCCGGGCACAGGAGGTGGTTGGGGCTGCCCATGGCTGGCGTGGGGACAAGGCGAAGTTTAACGCCCTGGGCTAATGGCAATCCGAGAGGTTGCGGTGCTTGCCCGTGCTGGATGTGTGCTGGGGACCCACGGCTGTGCTGAGCAAGTGACTGGTTGCAGCAACCCACCCTGATGGTTCAGGGCGGATTCCATGCCAAGCCAGGAGGGTCCTGTGTCTGCAGACCCCCATGGCCGTGACACCCAGTGCAGGAGGTGACCCAGGCTCTCTCTCAGCATCCTCAGTGGAGCAGCATCCCTGCAATGGGCCGGCTCCACGGAGGCTGAATCCCACGTCATGGCAGGGCTAGTCATCCTGTGAGCAAATATTCTGGCTATATTAAAATGCTTGGGATTTTCTAGCGAATTGAAGCTCTCTGAGCAGTGCCAAGAACAATTCAGCGGCCTCCAAAAACAGCTTTCCCTGAGGATTATTTGTTCCCCTTGCCAGGAGGATTGATGAGAACTGGTGGATTCAGGTGACTCAGCCCAGTGTGACCTGACGGTCTTGTCCCAGGCGGGCTGGCCCCTTGCACCCATTGCCAAGCGGGGTCCGTGCTGTGGGGTCCATGCTCTCCATGCAGCCCTGGGAAGAGGCTGACACCTTTCAGGTCATCTCGAAAACATCCCATGAGCTTCTCAGTGCTTTGTGATCTCCGTTCTCCCTTCGCCCCAGGAAATCTCTTGCCAAGGTGTTGACAAACAGAGGATGCTGTGGCTGTGTGGGGTCGGCTTGGTCCCCCCCAAATGCCCACCAAACCCCTCCTGCTGCTGCCAGACCCTCTCCTCACCTGCGGGAGCGTGGCTGGCTCTGAGAGGATGGAAACCTGCTCCTAAGCACAGAGCGGGAATAATTCTGGCTATTACCTTCATAACAACATCAGTGACTGCTGCGAGCTGCCTTTTAAACTGCCAGACGTAGCAAAAATGTGAGGCACGTGTTTAGGTAGAGCTTCAGTCTCTGGGTGTTTTTGGAGGAAAAAAATATACACAAGGCTGTTTTCTTTTGTTTAAAACCTCTTTTGTGATTCTCCCCCCTACATTTTTTGATAGCTCTGTAACTTTCAACAGCTCCTGCAGTAGGTGGATGTTTGTGCTTGGTGATGTTTTTCCATGTGCTTCCCATAGCTCCTCTCCCAGGTTTTGCACATGAGATGCAATAGAGAGGTAGGCTGCTTTCATCTCATGTGATAATATGCAGTTATCTCCACTTTCCCTAAATTGAAGACACCCAAGCATCTCAGGCCTGCATACAGCTTGTGGCGGGTATTTGACCTTCCCTTCTGCCCAGGGTGGGAGGCAGAGACCTGGGGATGGGGTGAGAGCAGGAGCCCCCATCTCTCCGTGCACGCACGGACGGCTATTTTCTCCCATAATCTTTTGCCTACAGAGGGTGAATTCCAACCCACGGTGGGAATTTAGGTCAAAGGTGCTTTTAGTTCAGAGGAGTATGATCAAATTAGGGCCTTTTCTGTTTGCTTGTGGTTTGTTTGGTTTTTTTAAAAGGGATTTGCGTAAGCAGGGCTGCAAGGAGAGAGTGGCAGATAGATGGGCAGATCCTGACCATCCTTAATTTAGGGCAGCGCTGCCTTTGCCCGCAGGATGGATGCGCCAGCCCAAATGCGTGTGCTCCCAGAGCAGGAGATAGTGGCTGGGAAGTGGAGAGGAGGAATGAATGTGAGATCTGAAAATGCTGAGGACTTCTTTTGTGACACCCCCTTGCTTTTACGCTGATTCAACGTACCACCTATTACTGTGATTTCCAGCCGTTGTGGGCTTCTGGTCCCCTCTGCGGCTGCTGCGTCGCAACAGCAACGCTCTGGCTGTGTGCTCGGCTGGCAGAAACAGCCGCGAGCGGAGGGGAGGCGCAGGGAAATCCGGCCTTCCGCTCGCCATAGGCTTGAGGAGCGGGGAAGAGGACAGTAATTAGGTTTGTGGTTAAGCACCTCATCCGCTGGGACCTCTTTGCTGAGAGGAGATCTCCGTACTTGTGCCAAAAATCAGCTGTGACGATGCTGCAATGTTAATCTGCTCTGGTCTGTCGCTGCGGGACGGGAGCATCCCTGCAGCTGTGGTCCTGCCTGCGGCGTGGGGGGATGCTCGGGATGCACCAGCGCACCCAGCTCTGCTCGGTGCTGCCTCTTTGAAAGGATAGGGGCTGAGCTGACAAAGCAGAGAGGAAAAAAAATCACTTTGCTGATCACTCAGACCTCTGGGCCGGCTAATAATAACCTTCCCTCGGACTGCCAGCAGTGTTCATTCATGAATGTTTGCAAAGCGCCTTCAGGTTTTGGATGCAGCGTGGGTTCACTCTGTTGGAGCTGTCACCTCCTCAGGGACTCTGGCCCATGGGGAGAGCACCCACTGAGCCATGGGTGACTGAGCCCAGGGGGGCTGAGCCCACCCAGGACCGTACTGGATCCCATTGCCACCCTGCCCAAACCATGCACAGAGCTTGCTTGTGGGTGAGAGCAGGGGATGAAGGAGTAGGTACATGGCAGGTTCTTGCTGTAAATAGCCTAAAAAAGAAGCTTTTATGAAGGAATACTTTAGTTGTCATCCACTGTCTTAGCCAAGCTACCGTAGCCTCTTAAAAAGTGTTTGTTTTCATCTCTGACATTAATGCAAGGTCTAAAATAAGAGCTGCAATTTCCAGACACTTTTGCTATTAGTGATAGGCAGGAGTTAACCATTCAAGCTTAAATTAATTGTGCTGTGGTGTGGTTTTTTTTTTTATTGATGCATAATGTATGATGAGAAAAAGTGAAAAAATAATTAAAGTCTGAAGAGCGCTGCATGGATTCATTCATTATGAAATCTGGGTCAGCAGCCGGAGAAAGAAAAACAAGGAGGGGGGGGCTGCTGGAGTGGAAAAACAGGACTTCAGAAGTGCTGCAGGCATTGGAGGAATTTGCAAAAGGCCCTTTTCAGGCAGCCTGGGAAATCCGAAGTTGCATGGTGGGTGCCCCCCGAGGAGGAGTGTGCCCCCCGAGGACGTGGCGGGGGGGCTCCACACCTCGCTTGCGAGGGGATTCCCTCTCCCTTCTCCACTCCTGACTTCTTTTTCAGATGTAGGGGTGGGGGCAGGCACTGCTGTGCTGAGCCAGCAGATCTGTGCGGAGGTGGCCGAGGGGAGAGCCCGGAGAGGCGGAAAGAGCTGTGCTGAGCGTTTGCTGTTTTCAAAAGGCTCCCTGTGCTGTGAGCATCCCCACGGTGTCAGCATCCCTGTGCTGTCAGCATCCCTGCGATGTGAGCATCCCCACGGTGCCAGCATCCCTGTACCGCGAGCATCCCTGTGCTGCCAACTTCCCTGTGCCATAAACTGATGCATTTGGGAGCTCTCTGCTCCTGGTGCATTGAGTGCCTTGCAGGAGGGCTCAGTGCAGGGCTTCCGAGCAGACAGCCGGGCTTTATGGACGGGCAGAAATAAGGCCAGAGCCATGGCCAGCATTTCACACTGGACAATGCTGAGGGGCCAACCAGCCGTGCACGCTCCCAGAAACCCCCCTTTTTATGCAGCAGTAGAGTTTGGAGAGTTGCAGTGAAGGGTTTGCAAACGGTGGTGGGGTTGGGTGCTTGGGCTCGATGGAGGTGGTGGGGCTGCTGCCTGTCCTCCTGCGTGGCCACAGGCAAGTCACTGGGTTTCGGTCCTCGTCTAGGACACAGCTAATTGAATTGCAAAGAGTGTGGTTGAAACTTGGAGTCTTCCCCATTGGCTGGAAGCGCGGAGGTTTCAAACTGTGCTTTTGTCCTGATTTAGGAGAAAAAATATAGGACTTCTGGAATTTAATCGCAAAATGGAAATTCCCCTCCTTCCTCTTGCTCCATGCACAGGAAACACGGTCCAAATTGATCGGACTTTGCAAACAATCAGCATTTATCCTTGGGAAATGCCTCCATCATCGGAGCATTCATCCTTGAGAAATAATTTTCTGACCCAGTCAGATTAAGTGCTCTTCAGAATAAGGACTCTCCATCCCAGTCCCTGGCGGAATGGAGACGTGATCCCAGTGGGAGCTTTTGGGCTTTCCCTTCAATCTAATATTAATTCTTTCAGCGATAGGAGAACCTTCCTCTTGTTTTACCCCACTAAATAGCCACACAAACCGAGATCTGTACATGCATGCAGCTACTCCCAGGGAAGCCCTCTGGTCTTGCTTGTTCACGCACATTTTTATCTTCCTCCGAAGATACATTTCCTGCGCTCTCGCCGATCTACTTGTATCATGCGGAGACCATAAATAAATTGATGTTGAATTTAGATGCTTGTGTTGTAGCAGCGAGGATGATATAATCTTGCGTGCAGCAGACATGGCAGGATGGGATGGGTTTAGGGATGGATATAAATGTGTATTGATCGCCCAGCTGCTGCGGCACATACGGATCTGCCTTTCCCTCCCATTGAACTTCCCGGGGCAGATCCAGCTTCATGCGAGGGCTGTGATGGTTGCACGAGTGGAAGGATCTGTCCCTGTGGAGAGGAGCAGCAGGTTGGAGCTGGGGGTCTCTTGGTGTCCGTGCTGCCTGTGGCATGTGTTGGTGTGCCCAGGGATGCACCATTCACCTCTGTGGTCCTCCTTCCTCAGGCAGTGGCATCGCTTTCTCTCGAGGTATCTTGTTTCTCTTCCGCTCCCCTCATGCAAAAGCTGCCCTGATTTATTTCCAGGCTACGCAAAAGGGATGCTTTGGGATGGGGAGCGCTGGGAAGAAACGGTTAAACCGGAGGTGCTGGGATGTTTTCCCACACAGTGAATGGTGGGGGAACACAGAACATGTATTGAATTGGAGGGAAGTAATAATGCTTCTAATTTTCCTGTGTGATTTAATAAAAATGTAAATTGACTTCGGGTGGATGACTCACTATGGAGGGTGGTGTCGATCAAGATTAATTGGTGGCTGCGCAAAACCAGTTGGGCTTTGTTCCTTCCCCTAAAGGCAACTGGAATGGCTCCGTGGTGATGGCAAGGAGGTGGTCCGGCCCCATGGCTGCCAGATATCCTTGAGCCCCCTTTTGGCTCCATTGTTTTGGAGCAGTTTTGGGTGAGCAAAGCCTTGTGGCTTTACCAGTGTTGGTGCCAGTGTCCCCTGAGGATGCCGAGCCCTGGGTGCCATCAGGGATGCAGATCTCGGCGCAGGACCCGCTGCTGCAGGAGCTGGGGGCAGGATTTGGCACCGCAGCAGGAGGTGTCTCCCATCCAGGGTGAGGGAAAGCGTGCCAGGACACTGCACTCTGACCCACGTTCAGCTCTGGACACTAATGGATTACAAATAACAATAATAAATGACAGGAGATGGGATAATCTACCTACTGTAATGTTGTATTACCGTGACTATTAGTTATATATTAATGTATAATTGTATTACGTTAGCTGCATATGCATAAACCTCATGCTTCAGGGCTTCAGCCAGCCTTTAACTCTCTGTGGTTTGCAAAAAACTTCAGTCGGGGCCGGTTATCCCATGCACCACTGCCAGTGTCGGTGGCACCCTCTGCCCAGGCATCTCCCGTATTTCTGCGGGTACCTACAGCCCCATCTCCCTGAAACAGGGATGCAGTCCCGAGAGCAGGAGTAGGGTTGTCAAGGATGCTGTGTGCAAGGGCATAAGGGATCTATATGTTTTGCAACTGCAAGTCAGGGAGAAGGGGAAAATAAAGCCCCCCCTTTCATCCCTGGCCCCTTTCAGCTTTGGCTTCACACCTGAGCAGTGCACGGAAGGGCTGCGGTGTGCAGTGCTGCGATTGCTCCCCAGCAGATACTTGGCGTGACCAAGACCCAGTTCTGTCGAAAGTAATGAAGTGCGGGCCCTTCCCTTCAGTTATTTTTAATGTGCTGAACCCTGTGATGGTTCTGCTCCGGCTCTGGTAAATCCAAGCGAGCTGCCTTTTGTTTGCAGAGCTTTCCCCTGTGCCACTGGGTTGCTCCTTATAAATTAGGCTGATGCTGGATGGGCTCTGCTGTGGTGGTTTTCCAGCCTGTGGGATGGGCAGTGTGACACTGGGAGGAACGAGAAACGGGTTTTTTTTAATTTTTGTTTTTGATTTTTGTCCTGCTCCCCTTCCCGTCCCGGCACAGCCCTCCTCGCCATCCTGCCTTTAATTTTTGATCCCTCTCTCCCCTCTTCTCCTGAGAGCGCGAGAAGCAGAGGCAGGAAACGCAGCCTGCTGCCAGATGGCTAGAAATGTAGCATCTGTAATACTTTATCAGAAGAAATTACAGCCGAATCGCTCTCCCTGATTAAACAGCCTGTCCAGATCCGCTGCGAGCCAGCTGGACAGTCTCACCCACTCACGACAGGCAGGGAGGCGATGAGAGCTGGGGACACAGGGCAGAGGGTGGCAGAGGGATGCTTGGATGGAGAAGGGGTTGGACTGGACCCTCTTGCACCAGGGTGTGCATCACTTGGAGATGCTCTGACCTCCCTGGGCACATCCTGCCATGGTGCCAGCCCCTGCCCTTCAGTTTCCCATGGGTATGTGTGGAGGTGAGCATCGCTCCCTCAGAGAGCAGGAGAGGAGTGGAGGAGCTGACACTTCCCCTCTCTTGTTGGTTTTCCAGATCTTTTCCCCTTTAAAAAGCTAACGCAGCAATGCCAAGCCACCCTGCAGGCGGGTGACATTTTGCTTGTGGAAGTTGTTGTTGTGTAAAGGCAGAGTGTGAGGAGCATGGTGCACACCCGTGGGTGGGAATAGCATCACCCCCTGCCTCCTAGCCCACCTTGACCCACGGCCAAGTCTACCATAAAAACGCCTGCAAAAAGGAGACAGGCAAGAAGGGAAACTGAGGCAGGGTGGTGGGCTGTCTCTATGATCTGAAAGGTCATCTGAACAGCTAGCGAGAGGCAGATCCAGAGTTTAAGCCTCTGAGCAGCCTGTCCTCTGGCTCACCCTGCCCTCGTGCTTGTACTGAGCGCCGTGGCCAAAGCACGGTGCTACCGGTTTCAATGGACTTGGCGTACGGACGACTTTTCTATGAGTTCACTGTCTGGCTGGTGAAACGCAGGCGTGGCCTAATGCCACTAATTTCCACTAATGCTGGTGGAAAAATCTCTTGCTGGCACGAGCAGGGACCGGTTTCCCGGGCTGCTGCATGCCGGGGGGCATGCGGGGTCGGGTAGAGGGGGACGCGCTGTCTTGCAGATGAATTTGCATCCAGGCGTACGAAGCAGTTTTCTTCCCTGATTTGCTGCTCCGGTAGTTGAAGCGGTGACCAGATTTTTTTTTTTTCCCTAACTGGAAAACAGGAGGAATCTGTGCTCTTAAACGCGTGAAATTAGCTGTAGGAGGTTTATGTATGAAACACCTTAAATAGTGGGAGAGAAGTGTTGAGCGTCTGTGTGTGAGAGGAGGAGATGCAGTGTGTGAGCATGGCCTGACACGAGATGCTTTTGGCCGTGCTGCATCCCTGTGCCACATCCCAGTGCCTCCCCATTTAGCCCACTGGTTCCCACCCAGCTGGTACTGATAGCCACCGCAGGCATGGATGCGCTTAAGCTCCAGTCATCCCTCTGCCCCTGATAGGGAAGACATACCTGGCCCAAGGAAGGCACCAAAAAGCACATTTTTTCACTCAAACCCAGCGGGGTTTAGCTGAAAGGATGCAGAAGAGCAGTGATTTGAGTGGGGCTTGGGGTCTTCCAATCTCCCAAGGCTTGGAGCGGATTGGGGCTATGGGGTCCTGCAGGGTGGAGGATGGAGAAGCAGCTTCCCTGGGTAGTGAAGCCTTCCTCCTGCAGCTTCCTCGCGGGGACTGGGCCAGAGGAGGGGAACTGTACACCTGGAGAAACATTATCCCTTTCCTTTCCCGTAAATATTTCACAGGCAGATTAAAAATTTAAGCCAAAATGAGCCCTGCCGTCAGAAGAAACCGGCTCGGTTTCAAGTTCTGTTTAAGTATTTTTCTTTATAATGTAGCTGTGTCAATTAGAAAATGACATTGCTATTTAAAATGCTGTTCTGTAGCCCTCTTTAATTAAGGCAGCGATATAATACCAATCTGCTCTCATTAATGAATTTTTAACAATCAAAATGAGAGCTGAATGACGCACAGTTGGATTTTCAGCGCGGGTGTTTTCTCCCAGCGCCTCCGACAGCAGAGTTAAAGGAGCAGTGGCTGGTGCGGGAGGAAGGCTGCTCTTCCTCAAAAAAAAGGCATCTCGGGTGCCATGTGGTCAGTGTTGAAGGGCTGCTGCCCTCCGTTGGCCATCCTAGAGGGAAAAGGTCCTTCTGAGGCTTTGTGTGACCTGTGTGGGAGCGCCGTGACAAAGCAAAGACACGCGCCAAAGTCTTGCAGGAGGCTGAGCTGGATCACAATTCACTCCTTGTTCCTCCTAGCCAGGCAATCCCAAGCAGTAATGGGGCTGAAATGAGTGGTTGTGAGCCCAGCAGCTGCCCCAAAGGTCACATCCTCCCTGCTCAGACTCTCCTGGCATCCTTGGAGCATCCCTTGGCATCCTTCGAGCATCTCCTGGTCCACTTTCCCCCGGAGATCCTGCACTGCTGCTGTTTTGCTGCGGCAGCAAAGTGTGCAATGCAGTGTCAGGGTGTGCGGCTTTCCGACCCAAAATAAATACCTAATTGCAGCCCTCTTTCCTGCAAAGTATTTCTTTTATTGTTTTGACAAGGCAGGGCAGATTAGAAGATGCTCCAGAGCTGTGGCTCGTGCTAATTGTCTCCCATTGTTTGAGCAGGAAACCTTTTTTCTGTGGCAGTTATTATCTGTGATTGCTGGAGGAGCTCTCTACCCTCTAGTTCTTCCTTACGAGGAGGCAAAACAAAAACAGGAATTTCTCGGAATTGTAAAAAATTTAGCCAGGCGTGAAAAGCTTAAGTGCAATCATTTCCATGGCCTGTTTTGATTTGAGTTGATATGATTTGTTTGCTTTCTTATCCTTCCTCCTCCTTTCCTCTTTGACGTTCACTCTTTGCTCTGTCCTTTCCCTAAAGTGTTTGGTATTTTAGGAGAAGCGGGTGTGTGGTGCAGCATCCCTGCAAGGAAGATTTCTGCAAATCCCTTCCTTTTCCCGGCATCTCCTCATTTTCTGGGAAAGGGGATGGTGGGTGGATGGTCCCAAACGATGCTCGTGAGGAGGACCCAGACCCGGCTGAGCCGCACGCGTGGCAGAGTTTGCTTTGTGTTAGTGGAAAAGTTTTGCTTTAGAATAATTTAGTATAGAGCTGCAGTGACCAACCTGGAGGGGCTGGGACTCCCCCCATCTCCCTCGCCTATGAGAGTTGGGCGAGGAGGACCCGGACCCGGCTGAGCCGCATGCGTGGCAGAGTTTGCTTTGTGTTAGTGGCAAAAGTTTTGCTTTAGAGTAATTTAGTGTAGAGCTGCAGTGACCAACCTGGAGGGGCTGGGACTCCCCCCATCTCCCTCGCCTATGAGAGTTGGGCGAGTGGGTTGAGGTTTCCTGGCTGGGTTTTTGTTGCCATAGGGAAGAGAACTGAAGCCTGGAAACCATGTTGTGGGTGAAGGGAGGAAGTGTTAATGTCTAGGAAAACAGAGAGAAAATGACGGCGGCGGCAGCACGCCGGCCTGCGAGCCCCGGCACGAGTCCTTGTGGATACTCAAGGCTGATGGGGTTGCGACTGCCTGTCCCAGCAGATGTGTGCCCGGCACCACTGGCACGTTGGGCTACGTGGGTAGTGGCCACGGCCCCAGGAGCTCCTGCTCCATTCCCTTCTTGCAGGGCTGGAAGGGAGGAGAATGTATACATAGCGAAAAAAAAGCCAAAAAAAAAGGGAGTATGTTCTCTGATGATTTCAAGAGGGGGAGAGAGAAGCAAAGGCAGCTTTGAGCTTTTGCCCAGGAATAGCCAGAGATCTGCTGGGAGGCTTACAGCCCACTGTCGATAATTTTGGAGCTGAATCATCTGCATTTCTGCTGCTCCTGAGGCAGCGTCAGGAATTAGCATCCCCAGGGTGTTAGAGGCACATTTTTGCGTGTTGACAATGGACCTGATTAAGAAAAACATCCCAAGTGACATCTACTGCCGACATCCTTGAAGTCTGGACTCTTGTTGCTCATCTCCAATTCAGACACCTCGTAGGGATGTGTGCGGCTGGGGTTGTTTTTGCAGATGGACGGAGAGATGAGTGAGATGAGCGAGATGAGCATCTTCCTCCTCACGCCCCTGTGTGCAGACGTGATATGATCTCCATGCCCAGACACAGGCAGAGCTGTGGGGAGGGGAGCCCTTTTTGCCGGGTCCTCCATTGCCCTGGGTTCCCTGGCCATCACAGCTGAACTTGTGCTGCTGGACACCCTGAGGGGAACTGGTTCCTTCTGAGACCACGACTCTTGAGCCCAGGAGTTGGCTTGGCATCATCCTACATCATCCTAAATGACAGGAAATTTGGTTTCCGTGCTCCACCTTGCACCTCTCAGCGTGAGGTCCCATAGGAGGCAGAATTGTGGGGGGGATGTGCATCCCCCCATCACCAGCAGAGGAGCAGCTGGAGCCAGCCCTGAACCCTGGGATAGTTAAAACTGATGTGCACATTGCCAAGGAAGAGGGGATAGAGGCATGAGACGATGCAGTCTGAGGGGGCTCTGCTTCAGCCTGTGAAAGGGATGGCCCCAGTGATGCTGGGGCTGTCGGGTGCCCGGGAAGGGCTCTGGTGGGCGCTGACCTGGATTTGGCACAGCGAGCAGGTGGAGTGTGTGGCCGGCTGCACCCCCAGCCCCTCTGGCCACCATCAGCCCTGCTCAGGTGTTTGGTCAGTTTGACCCTGAGCCAGAGCAGGGGGGTCAGGCAGTGGTTGCCCGAACCATGGCCTCACAGGGCTTGTACCCCCGTGGCCCCCTGCTGCCACTGCTGCGGCGAGGGGCAGGTGTGCCCAGCCAGGGCTTCCCCCACGGCGACCGTTTCGAAGCAGCCATCAGAGCCGGTTAACGTAAGCTTGTCCACAAACCACCTCAATACTGGGGTGCTGGGGTCTGACCTGCCCAGCAGCACCCATCGCTCAGCACTTGCCTGCAGACAGGGCTGGATGAACCTGTCCTTCTCCAGGCACTGCAGCTGTGGCGTGGATGCTTCGGGGATGGTGCAGCCCTGCAAGCGCATCATGACTTGCTTGCGAACAAGACGAAGTGGAGGGAGAGGGGCGATTGCCATGCAAACAGCAGAGCCCTGGCGGCTCCCCAACAGGCACGGGGGGAAGAGATTTCTTGGGGGAGAGAAATGTCTTTTGTCACCCAGCCTGGTATCAGGCGTTTGCTGTCGGGCCTCCTCTGTCACATCGGGTACTTCCCAAGCGGCTCAGCAGTCTGTTCCTGCTCCTGTGTGTGGCTGCGGGGCGGGGAGCCTCTAAGCATGATGCTCTGCGATGTGGGTAAAGGGATTAAAATTAAATCAGGGGACCCATGAGAGCACAGGTTGCTTCTCAAGGGGACCGTGGAGGAAAGCTCCTGAGGCCCTTCTGCCTCGCAGGGGCTCAATGTGTTGGCAGGGAAGCAGAACGAGTGTCCCCAAGGTGCCACCGCCACCACCAGCCCTCCCAGACAAGCAGAAAGCTCGCTACTTTGTCACCTGTCTGTTACCCTGGTGCCAGGTCATTTCCCATGTCCCAGGACACGCCAGCTCATCGCTGGGATTGTCACCGGATTTGCACCAGAGCGTGGGAACTTCCCAGTGCCGGAGATTTTGGGTGGCCATGGCATTGCTGTAGGGCCTGAGGCAGTGCTCCCTGACTGAGCAGGCACAACACCCGCCCCATCTGCGTGCCCCATAGAAATCTGTTTTTTCCTGTGTGAAGACAGCTTTCCTATGTGGAAAATCCCCTTCTTCCCTCTCATACTTACTGACCATCACTGCAGCTTACGTCCTGACAGCACCAGCGGCATTTGGGAGTTTCTGAAGGACCTTACTTGGCCGGAGGAGCCAAAAGGAGCCATGCCCCACCACAACCAGGCTTTCCTACTGCCTGGCTTCATTAATGCACTAATTAGGGTGCACCAAGTCCTTGGGAAGGCGGCTTGGCTCCTGTGTGCTAATGGGGCCTCTTCTCACAACAAACACTGTGGCACATGTGCTGCCCATGCACCAAGCCCGGCCAGCCTCTGCAGGGCTTCATCCTTCGTCCGTGGGTAGAGCTGAGATAAGGGCTGGATTTTGATCTCTTTTATATTAATTAATATAATTTAGTAGTAAACTTGCTGGTAAGTGGGGCTTTGGAAGGTCAGACACGGTTTGTGAAGTCTGGCTGGATTCAGTGAATAGTTTGATCTCTGAAAAGAGGACTGCAGTATTTTTAATATTTCTTCCTTTTCTGATCAACCGTCCCTTTCAAAATACCATTTTCCTTGTAAAAATAGACCCACGCTGGCCAAGCAGCCTCCAGATGAGAGACGGTGCTTGCTTTGAGCTGGGAAGAAGCATTGCAGCTGGACAACAGAAACATTTTTCCTGCTTCTTTGGGCTATGGAAAAACCTGGAAGTTTGGGGCTTTGCTTTAACCCTGTAATTTCCATGTGCTCGCTTTTCCTGGCCCCTCTTTGCCGCTGGGGCAAAGCCGGGAACCGTGGACCCATCTCTGGCCAGGGTTGCTGATGCCGTACGTGATGCCTGCACGGCGCTTTCTGTGTCTGAGCAGCGCGTTCCCATGTTGTCACGAAACAGAAGACAGGATAATTAAATTGCCCTTTTCCCAGCAAAATGTTACCGTCTCTGCGCTGTGACGGGCCCGGTGGTGGCCCATTGCCAGTGACACATGCCTGGCTGCTGATGGAAGGTGTGAAAAGCGCCGGGGAGGAGACCAGGGCGGCGATTAGGGGGGTTTATGTGGATATTTGTCGTCCCTTGGAAGGAGAGGCACAGGTGACTGTGGGAGCAGGAGGTGGGGGATGCCGTGGAGGGGTGTGGGGTACCCTCGCCAGTAATTCCCATCTGTTAAGCAGCTCAGGAGCAGCAGGGGCTGCTGAAGGGCTCTGGG
Source organism: Mesitornis unicolor (assembly GCF_000695765.1). Classification (NCBI taxonomy): domain Eukaryota; kingdom Metazoa; phylum Chordata; class Aves; order Mesitornithiformes; family Mesitornithidae; genus Mesitornis; species Mesitornis unicolor. The sequence goes on from NW_010172565.1 coordinate 31,100, forward strand.
TGCGGATAATCAAGATATTCTTGTCGTTAAGCTTCTCAAGTGTTGCAGGTCTTAAAAAGGGCTCCGGCTGTTGAGTCCATTCACCGCTGGGTTGGAGGGGGCTGGAACTGTTGAGGCATTCTTGGGGCTGTTTGGGGCTTGCGTAACCGTGGTTTCCCCCTGACAGCACTAAGAGGCTGAGGAAAAGATGTGGGTGGGTGTGTGGAAGGGATGGAGACAGCTGGCAGGGAAATGCTCCCGGTGCAGGGGACCCAGCCCAGCACATCCCCCCTGGACCAGCGAGGCCCGTCCCCCCATCCCATTGCTGCCTGCCCCCACTGCCAGCCCTGCTCCCCTTCTGGGATGGCAGGATGCTGGTGCAAGGGGGGGGCTAATTAATGAAACGGCTGTGACAAGCTTGTGGCAACCTCCTGTAACGGCAGAATGTATTTATGCTGTTTGTCACCCTTCCTCATCAGCTTTCTTCTCTCTTTTCCTCCTCCTCCAGCCTCTGCCATCCTAGGTCCTCAGATCCATCAGTGTTATTGCTTCGCCTTCAGCCATAACCCTGCCGGTTGACTTCCAAGCGCTGGCTCTCCCTGGCCCTTGTCACCCCTTGGCTCCCCCTCCCCTGAAATATTAACGCCACAAATCACAGGCGACAGCCGCTCGGCTGGGGCCCTCGCCACGGCCAGGAGGAGGTGTCGGAGAAGGGATGGGACGCGCTGGGGGGTGTACGGCGGTGAATTTGCGTCTCTCCTCTTGTGTTGATGCCGGGGTCGCTCACGTGAGGATGAGCCAGGAGCAGCAGATGTAAAGGGGATTACGGGCAGCTTTTTTTTGCACGCATGTGTGCATGCACGCAGACAGGCAAGCAGGGTCTGGACCATGAGGCGTGCGTGAACACGCACTTTACTCTGTGTGCGGGCTGAAAGAAAGAAGGGGGGAAGCAGAGGAGAGACATAGGCTTTGCCGTGGGGTGGTTTTGCAGTGGAGAGAACAAGCAGTGCTTTAATGTGGGTCAGTCTTTGGCAATTGGTGTTCAGCCCTGGTAGGGGCTCCCTCCTTGCCTCAATTTCCCCCAGCAGTGAAACAAGAGCGGGATGGCTGTGGCTGGCTGGAAGGGTCACTGCCTGTGCTGGCTGCGTCCCTATGCACTGAACCATCCTGAATCACACCCCGCTGTGGCAAACAGCAGCTCTGTTCCTCCTGTTGCGCTGGGAGCTTGCCAGGGCCCCACACTTTCCCTGGAGAGAGGTGGGAGAACAGGAGCTGACTGACTTCTTTGGCTTTTGAGGTGGAAATGACAGCAGGGACGGAGAGCAGTAGGACCTGGAGATAGCAGGTTCAGCATGGCTTTGCTTTTCTCTCATGTTCCCACAATGATGCATTTATTCAGTTTATTTGTGCCTGGAGAGAGCTCAGCTCATGCCAACCCCCAGGACAGATTTTGGGAAGGGGTGCCCTGGTGCAGGCAGGGCCGGGGGAGCGGACACGGAGCGGTCGCCGCTGCCTGCAGGGATGCTGGCTCCGCCGCCGGAGACGACCTTCCCTCTCCGCTGACCTTCATGCCCATCAGCATCAGCTTCGCTGCCTCTCCACATCTCCGGATGCCAGTGGTGGCAGCAGACAGGGTGCGAGGCTGGGCTGCGTGAAGGATTTTATGGGCAGAGCCGTGGGGAGGTGGCGGGGAGCTCTGGACTGTATAATCCAAGGACGTGGGCTCGCTGACGGAGGTTAAAAGGGGAGTAGTGTGATCTGTTGGGAAAATCGTTAATGGTAACCTCTGCTCGGCCTCCCAGGCCTCCATTAGCACTGGATCTGTGCATGGGGTGGGTTGTAGGTGTCAGTGTGGGGTGGGAAGGGCAGGGGTGGGTGACAGGAGCTCATCCTTCTTCCCTCCTGGTTCCTGAGGACTCCCCACTGGCTCAGCTTCAGCTCTCCAAAGGGTTCCCAGGAGATGTTTTGGTGTTACCAACTGTGGTGAAAGCTGTGTAGTCACCAAGGGGCCATTTTGTGAGACGACAGAGGGATTTGTCTTCTTTAGTCCATTCCACCTTGACTTTCTGCCATGAGGCTGGGCATTGCCTGAGGGGAGTGCTTCAGAAGTGCCCATTGTCTTGAACCATGCAGGACCTTCAGCCATCACCCAGGTATCACCGAAGGGATTTTGGACCAGAGCATCACCAGCTCCTCATTCGGAAGGACCTTGAAGCATCACTTGAGCTGAAGCACACCCCAACCTCTTCACCCCATCCCATTCCTGCAGATGCCTGGGCAATATTAGCAATGTTGTAAGGAAATGAGTGGCAAAGCAGCAATGCCGAGATCTCCCCAGCGCTGCACCCAAGGCATGTGGTGTGTTCGTACCTTCCTGCACACTGCCTGAAGCAACACCCCCCTTTTATTTGGAGGTATTTATTACCAAGCTTCAAGACCAATGGATTACAAATAGGAATAGCCATCAGCCTGTTTGGGGCACCCCAATTTCTTCTTGATGCTTCACTGCTGCAGTCCCTGTCCCACATCACCAGTGCCAGCCCCATTTCTGCCACATGTTGCAGCTGAGCTGAACCCCAGGGTGATGCTCCACGAAACCCCCCAGATTCCCTGGGGTTGTTCCTCTCTTGGGCCTGCTCCAAAGCCTGTCGACGGCCCTGGAAGCCGTTTTCAGATGGCTCCGTCTGAGAAAAGAAAGTGTTGAAATACCACAGGAAACACTGTTTTTCCGAGATATCTGCTTCGGCCAGAAATGAGAAAAAAAGCCCCGATTTTGAATGAAAGGCCAGTTTTCTCGTCCTGGAATCCAGCTCTCTGAAGTTTGTTTCACCCAGGAACTGGCCAGAGTTTGGGCACAAAATGAGTGCTAATGGCCTCGAGGGAGCAGCTCAGCATGGCTGTGGGGTGAACCAGGGACCCCCAAACTTGTTTGCTACAGTCAGGCCAGGGCTTTGTTTTGCAAAACTAACTGTGATTTTGGGTTTTTTTTGCACACAAGTGCTGATATTGTGGGGCATGGCTGACTTAGAGGCAAATTTCCTGACTTTGGCTTCATCTCTGGCTTTGGGTCCTTTTTTTTCTCTCACAGCAAACATCCGTTTTATCTGACTGCAAGTCCATTATCGCCAGCTTAACGGCACTCCTGGCAGGACCGGCTTTGCAAATACCCCGGCAGCGGGGAAATCGCCTCCATGCTCCTGCCTCCCTGCTTCCCGTGTTCACTGCGGGCGTTTTATTCTACTGAAGGCGAATGTGTGTCCTGTTACGCAATGTGCATAGGTATAATGTTTATATCCATTGCATAAGAGGTGCACAACGCTAGAGTTGATGGTGCCGCGGGAGTCGCTGGGTGGGCTGCACCCCGGGTCGCTAGGTGATGAAGGATCATAAAGCCACTTACTGCTGCAGCCGTCGGTTTGCAAACAGGGCAATGTGAGCCTTAATGCTGCTTGGGGAGGAAGAGCTCGCAAGGCGAAACAGGCAGCGGACACAGGCAGCAGGGACGGACAGCAGATGCAGTCAGCAGGGACAGGCAGCGCAGGCAGGGACCAGCGGCAGCGACCGCCCTGCCCATCGCCTGCCCGCAGCGGCGCTGAGTACCTGGCAAGGGGGCTGAGGCCTCCCCCTCCGAGAAGGAGGAAAAAATAATAATCTCCACGCCAAGAAACTCGGAGCTGCTGGGAGCGTATTTATCACAGGGAAGAAAAAGGCTCTGTTCCCTGCCTCTCCGCAGCGGCTGTTTATCACACACACAAGGGTATGGAGAAAATGTTCCATTTGTTGGGTACAGCCGTCAACCCACACAGCGTATAAATTAAGGGCTTTTACATGCAGAGTTCCCGAAATAAAACACACACACACACAAAAGAGAGAGGAGTTTTGTATCGGCCCCGGCGCGTTGCCTCTCTTGGGCTGTCCCTGCGCCCCGGCCGGCGCTGGCTCCCGTTCAGGAATTCCACATTATCTCCGACCGTTTCCAGCTTCCTCAGCAGGGAACAGCTCTGCTTCTGTCTTCCTGCAACCACATCTGGAAAGTGTTACGCCAGGGTGTCAGCCGGCAGAGCCGGGCATGTGCTCCCCCCGGCGCGCTCACTGCCTGCTGCCCTGCCTGCTCGCTGCCTTCCCTGGAAGGCTGCAGGGGCTCAGTTTTTTATCTGTCTCCCCCTTTTTCAGGCAGTTTTGAGGGAGTTTTCATAGCCTTCATGAGGTTGGCAGGGAGAGATGGCTTTAGGGACCATCGTGGGTTGGTCTCCACAGGCAGGAGCTGGTGCGGGCAGGGATGCTCTGCTGTGGTCCTCGCCTCTGCTGCCTGCTGGGAAGTAGCAGGGAGAGATGCAATGTAAATCATCCTCCTCGCATGCTTTACAGGGGACTCCCTGATGGCTCAGGGGAGTTTTCAGCTCCTGGCCCTGTTTCTGGGCTGGCAGACTCTGCATCCCTGGGTTGCAACGTGGTAGGGATGCAGTGCCATGGCTGCTGACTAGTGGAGGTCAAAGATGGAAGCTTGAGGGTGCCAAAACCTGTGTGATTCCCTGGTGCTGGGAGGTGTTCGGAGAGGTGCTTGTAATGACTGTGGGTTTATCTTTTATGAAAATGGAAGAGCGCCCTGCAGCACCCTAGTATTTTTGGGTTCAGTCCTTGGTGCAACGTCTTCCTTGTGGTACCCTGGTACCTCGCTGCGGGCGTGATGGGTGATGCTGCGCAAAGGTCTGCAGAGAGCAGGTGGTTTGGGGACTGATGTGCCCTGCTGAGCAAAGGACATGGAGAAAGCCGGTGTCTTGTTTTTAAAACAGGGGTAATGACAGTGACCTGGAAGCAGGCTTGTGCATCTTAATGGTCGGCGTGTGCAATACACATGAGGGTCTTTAGCAGGGAGGAATGGTGGAAGTGGTTAAATGTGCCCTAACATCATCTACAGGAATCAAAAAGGGCTCCCTGCAGTTGACTTTTGGCTTTTTTTTTTTAATCTTGCTTTTAAACTGGCAGGGCTACCATTATGGGATTTTAAAATTAAAGAAAAAAAAAAAAAGAAAACAGGCCTTGGTTTTATAGACCCTACAGATGCATCCGGCACCAAACTGATCCCAGATGCAGCTCCACTGTCAATAGTGTTACACGAGGGATCAATCCCCTTCATTGTTTTATGTGGCCTCTACAGCATCATCAGCTAATTAAAGCTAATGGGTCCCAGAGCAGCACTGACAGCATCTGATCCTATCAGCCTGCGCAGCAGTTTTAGCTTGACGGGGCCACTCCAGAGCCAGATCCTGCGCTCCAGACCCTGGCGAAAGCTTGTATTGACTTGGGGGATCAGGCTACAGATCAATGGGAGCTGTTGTTAAACAAACATTGCCGGATTAATGTCAGCTCCGCAGGGGGAGGAGGTCGATGGCTGCTAATTTGAAAGGGGTGGGAGGGAGGGAGGAAAGGGGACGCGGTGACAGCGGTGACAAGGGATGGAGGGGGAGAGGCCAGGCTGTTAAAACGCTCCCTGTGTCTGCGGCAGTGTCTGAGTGTTTTTCCCAGTCTCGGAGTTATCGTCACCCTGGGTGGGAAGCTGTGCTGGAGAGGAGCCCAGCAGCGTCTCCAAGGGCACTGGAGGGGCCTAAGTTCCTTTGCTTTGTGCCTTGAGGGAGATGAGGTAGCTTTGGGCTGTCCCCAGAGGGGACGGGGACCCCTGCACCATTTCTGCACGCTGATCTTGGCGTGAGCATCTCCCAGAGTGCTGAACCATCAGTTCCTGCATTCCCTTTTCTTGTGGCTCTCGTCCCTTGGCTGGGGTTCGGGAATGCCCAGAGATGCAGGTTGGGAAGGTTTCCACCTCCACAGAGCCACCCTGCACTGCAGCTCATCTGCTTTGCACTCTTAGCTCTTTTTCCCCCCCCTGTTTCTGTGTTGCCAGGCAGAGTGAGATGGGATGGGGAGGGCAGTTGGCAAACACATTGTTTGGTCCTGTACCGACACAGGAACTCAATGAGAATCAGATGCCCTAAAATTAAGTTTTCTTCTCTTGTCCCGCTGAGGTAGAACCCATCTTGGGAGGGTCCTCATGGTTTTGTGTCCTGTTTGTGTCCCTCTGGCTCCCTTTGCAGCCCCAACCCCAGCCAGTGGCACTGGGAGACAACATCCAGCCCCGTAAAAGGGAGAACCAGGGGAGAGGGACAGGCTCCTGGCACATCCCTGCCCCATAAAACAAGTTGATAATTCAATCCTGCAGCTTTTTTTATGAATTCCAGGGCATTTTCCTTGGGCTGGAGCTATCTGCGATGTGCACCCCACCCTCCCTCAACTCTCCCTTTAGCTCTCTGCAGCTTAATATTTTCTTGCTTTGGCGCTGGGTGAACGTGATGCTCTGAGGAGCAAAAAAAGCTGGGCTGGGGCTGCCCAAGACTTTATAGAGAGGAAAAGCCTGAGGAAAGCTCCCTGCCACTGCTGCTTTTTGATCCATCACCCCCTGCATCTGCTTGCTTTGTGATGTCTCTTAACCAGGCTGTTCCCGCTGAGGTTAAGTGGGAAGATTTGAGGAGTTATTTGAATGCCAGGCTCAAAGGAGGTGGCAGAAAACGCTCCCGGAGCTGTTCCCAGCTGACATCTGGGTGCTCAGCAGAGCTCTGGTGTCAGCACAGCTGAAAGCAGAGGAGGTGGGAAGCCCCAGACACCTGCAGTTTGGTTAATAAATATTTATTTGGAGGTGACAAATACTCTTCTGGATAAAACTGAGTTAGCAGAAGGAGGGTTGTGAGGGAGTGACAGGGTGTGCTTTTTTTTGCGGGTTTACAGTGGTGATGTTGAAATGAGCAGCTGATGAACTGAGGGATGTCGAAATCCACATTTGTTTCCCAATGTGGGCCACCTGACGTCAGGGGATGCAGGCAGACATCCCCCCTTGGCGAGTGAGTGCCTGGTATGAATGCCCCTCGTCCTGGGGGGGCTGCAGTAATTAGGCTGGGAGCTGGGGTCACCCCCCTCACACAGGTAAGATGTGACTGAGGTGTTAGAAGCTGGGGTCCCAGTGGTCGGGGTCTGTTGTGGATGATAAAAAAGGTAAAGTTTAATTGTTCTCTTAAAAAGGAGAAGCAAAGGGAGGGGTGGGGTTGTGCTGATGGGTTCTGTCACCTCGCCGTTCTTGTGGATGATTTCATGGTGCTTCGAGCAGGGAGGGGGCAGATGCCCCAGGCTCCAGCCCAATCTGCTCCTCCTGGGGAAATGGGAAAAGCTGCTCTGGTTTGTCCCCTGGTCCCTCTGTGTGTGATTTGGGGAGGGGAAACTTTCCATATTGGGACTTTGGGGGACTTTCTGTGTATAAGACCAATATCCAGCAGGGTTTGGGCGTTGGGGATGCTGTGTGCTGTAGGCAGAGGGGTCAAGGTGCCACTGTCCCTGTTGCCACTTGCTCGTCTTTGCTGCGGCTGCACGTGGAAATGGGTTCATCGAAATCAAACCTCAGAAATGCCTGACTCCAGTGTCACACGAGGTTTTATCCCCCAGTGCTGAAGCTGCTGGACCATATGCAAGGAAGCATAGAGGAGCTGTTGAGGTGTTCTGTGGTCTGTCCCCCCCAATCTCCTCCCGTGGGAACAGGGGTGGCAGTGGCAGAGCCGGCAGAGGAGAAGGAGGGAGCCCGCAACCTGGGAGATTAATAATAGAAACGCTAGCATCCGTTTTAGATCAGTGAGAGAAAGCTCAGTACCCATCTCACCCAGCATGTAACTTTAATGCCGAGATAATGAGCAATGATATTTATTTGTAAAAGATCTGGAGATATCGCTGCCCAGGGAGCAGCCAGGAGCTGTCAGAGCCCTCTCAGTCCCCACAGCGGCCTCTCCGAGCTGTAACCCAAGCGCTCTCCTCCGACCAGCTCGCTTTTCACGCTCCAGCTCCACTAACTGAGCAAGGCACGTGGTCCTGCTCAGAGCCCTGGCTAAGATTTGCTCAAGCTGCTCGTGATTTGGGCCGTCACTGCGAGGAGCTGTCTGTCTTACAGGACGGGCTAGAAACATCCCCTGGCACCTGCGGATCGAGCTGCCGGGATGGAGTGTAAAGTCATCTCCCATCTCTGGTCCTTCCTCGCTGCTGTCCGCTCTCCTGGGTGTCACGGCTGGAGCATCAGGGTGTGCCCGGAGAGGAAGGATGTGGGGTGCAGAGAGGAGGTGGCATGGCATCAGCGGAGCTGACGAGGGCAGGGTGGTGTGGAGTGACTGCAAGTGGGAGCTTCCGTCAGCCGAGCCACTGTGCTGACTGAGATTTTGGGGCGGTTTTGGGAAGTCTGGGGACAGACAGCTGTTCCTGGTTGCAGGGCTGGGTCTGGGATGGGCGTTTGGGGCAGCAACAGCCTTTGATCTGGGGAAGCCGTTGGGTCTCGTGGGCATCTGGGCTCCTTCAGCACCCCTGGTTTGGGGATGGGGCTGCTCCTGCTCCCCTCTCCCTGCCATGGTCCATTCAAGGGGGCTGAAGGATGCATGTGCCGCCATGCCCAGCCTGGGGTTGTGTAACTGGGTAGGAGGCTTAGGCTGTATTTGGCAGGTGGGTGTCCTTTCCTCATTAAGCCATCCCCTGGGTAATTACTGGGTTAAGGCCTGATGAGATAATGCTTCATTATTTTTGTGCTATTGGGGGATTAGGAGCAGTGGGATTTCTCAAAGGCTTTATCCCTGCTAAGGCCCTCAGTCTGTGAGGCACGTTTGCAGGCGGGGAAGAGGACCGGGTCTGTGCCAGCCCCCCAGCACCGCTGGCCTTTCTGGGGGTACGTGCAGGAGCCTGGGGGTGATGGATATGGGCGCAGCGGCTCTGGGCGAGGAGGAGCCCGGCATGGGAGGCTGCTTGTGCTGTGAGGGATCTCCTTTTAACGCTGCATGGCCCCATTCATCATGGTGGGCTGTGCGCCAGCGGGAGGGAGGAGGTGGCACTTGCAAATAAACAGGGAGGTGGGTGATGCACGCCGAGGCGGGGAGTGGAGGGTGTCCTGGGCCAGGGGGAGCCTTCTCCTGTGATTTATGGCCAAGATGACGCGGAGCTATCAGCACAGCTTTTGGAAGCTGTTTACTAACAGTGTCGTCTCCTGGCTGTGCAAGGGAAAGCATCCCTTGTGCATCGCTGATGACACCGGCATTGAGCCCTCATTGAGAGTCCCAGAGATGCTCTTACGCAGGAGTTTGGGTCGCTAGGAGGAGGAATAGAGTAAAATGTGCTTAATGAAAGCAGCCCCAGCTTAGCAGGGGCTCCCCTCCTCCCTGCCATCCCGGCGCAGCCAGGCCTGGAGCCGGAGGGATGGAGCTGGCACTGGAGTGGGAAGCAGGCAGGCTGGACGCGGGCCAGGCTGCGCACTTGATCCAAACACAGCTGGAGCTGATCTGATGAAGTGAGAGGTTAAGAAGAGAGCATCTGTTATCTAAAGGGGACACACAGTGGGAAACTGTAAGCTCTTTATTCCCCCCACCCCACCCCCTCTGTTCAGTGCATCATCCCTGACTTTATTTCTTTGATTTATTAAGGAAGCCTGCGCTTCCGGGGCTGTAATTAAGTGCCACTGTGTGAGCTTTTGATAGCGAGTGATTGATATAATGGCTTGCACATTCGCCGTCTGCTCAAGTGCTTTAGGATCTAGATAACAGGAGGAGGGATTTCTTCTGCCCACCGGGGAACTGCGGTGGGGCCGGGGCTGAGTCACGCCAGGGTTTAGCCGAGCGTGGCGATGTCCGACGGTGGATGCAGGGAGGGATGTGGGAAAGGATGCGGGAGCCACTTAGCCCTGCAGTGGACGTATGGTTCAGGAGGGTACCCATGACCCAGGCTGGAGTTCGGTGGAGAAGGGAGTTCACATCCTCTAGCACAAGACCATCACAGACTAAATTGCATGTTCACACGCCCAGATGCCCTTGTCCCTTCTCAGCCTTATGTGGTGCTAGAAGTGGAGAGGGGACCACAGCCCAGAGGGGCTGTACCATGATGCCATCCCTGCCCCGGGGTGTTTTTAGGGTAGCGAGGTCTGGAGCATCCATAGCCCCGAAGAGCAGTCGGTGTCAGCAGCCAGCAGTATCTTTCATCCCCACTGGGCCATGCTCCAGGCTGCCCGGCACCGGGGTCCCTGCTGCTGCTGGCATCTGTCCCTGTCCCTGTTGGTGTCCCAGGCCATGCTGGGACCTGGTGGTCACTGCTGATGGCTCTGGCTTTCCCCAGGACTCAATTCTGCCTTCTGTGCCCCAGCAGTGCTGCTCCAGCACCCCATTCACCCACACCTGGTTTTTTTAGCCAGATATAAATTTCTTTTTATTATAAGAACCATTTTTGATAGATAAACAGGATTATTTTAGTGCCTTGGCCAACCGCCACAGAAGGAGCTCAGAGTCCAGAGCATTTCAGCTACATGCTCTTTTGCTGCTGGCTGGGGTGGCAGGAGGAGGAGGAGGAAGAAGAGGAAAGAGTAAAAAAAACCCAACCCCACATGTAAATAAACTTAAAAATAAAAAGTGACAGAGATTATTTGCTGCTTAATGAACTAAAATGTCCAGCCTCCCACCGAGCGGCAACATTGATTATAAACTACAGAAAGGGCTTTATTTTAATGGGCAGTAAATCTCATTCATCCCCAGCCCTGGCAGTTGGGAGCGTGCGGGAGGACTTGGCTGGTGCTGGACGCAGCCACCTCGCTCCTGCGCTCCCCTCAACCACCTTCTCCGTGGGGTATTTTTTCCCTCTTTGCCCATATTTGCTGTTTTCCTCTCTTTCTCCTCTCCTTCCTAATCCCCGTGGCCGTGCCGATAACGGGGTTATCTGGCCAGGAAGAAAAGAGGAATCTGTCCCTGTGCCTTGGCATTTCACATCCACTCCGTTTTGTTTATTCACTTGAAAAATGCCCCCCCCCCCCGCCCCCCCACCACCCCCTTCTGTCTCTGGGTGGCAGCTGGAGAGTGGCCTGAGATAATCACAGCCTTATTTTTTATTTATTCCTCTTAAATAAAGCCTCCTATAGCCTGCGGGCAGATTTTGTCCCGTTGCCCCCATCCCGTGCTCCTTGCTCTGCATACAGGGCATGAGAGTGATGGTGATGGGAGCAGGACCTCAGTGCTACTGGCCGATCCTCTTGGGACACGGTGGCTGTGATGTGGGGACGGTTCCTCTGAGGTCCTCAGGGTGATGGACAGGACCAGCATTCCCTGCCCCACAGGTGAGATCTGACATTTGAGCATGCACCAGATACCTATTGATGTTCTTTATCAGGCAGAGAATTGCGGAAAATAAATATATAGTTTGTGGAAATGAGAGCATCTGAGCTGGGGGGCGAGATGCTGGGGAGAGGTTTTGCTGGTTTGGGTTGAAAGGGACGGTGATAAGGTGTTCTGGGCTGAAAACAGGTTTGGGAGCGGATCAGGTCTTGTGTGACACACGGCTCTGAGCATTGCTGAGATTTTAGCTCTGGGGTGGTGGGGAAGCGTTGGGAACTGGTACCCACCATGGGAGAGGGACCACGGTCGGGTCAGGTGGGAATTTTGTATGTGCCTGACTCCTCTGGGGTCAAATCAGGCAGCTTGAGAATTTCTGACCATAACTCATAGGGTGACATACTCCTAAGGCAAGAAAGAAAATGGTAAGTTATCTATTCCCATTTCAGTTTAATATCCATAATCTGCCATTCATCAAACCAGGACTATAAGATCCTTACTTAGGCCTAATCAGCGCATAATGGATTATCTACAGGAACTAATAAAAGGTAATTATCTATGCTTTGCAAGTTCCAATTACTGTACTTATATGATCAATTAATTCTTGTAACAGTTTTGCAGGTGCAATTTGTGTGACAACATTACCCTGACTCCCGGCAGAGACTGGGAAAAAACCACCTCTGTGCGAGTTGCTGCTGGGCAGCAAGGAGCTGGCGTTCACAGGTTTAGAGTAGATTAATGAAATTATTTGGGTTGGAAAATACCTTTGAGATCACTGAGTCCAAGTGTTAAGCCAGCACTGCCAAGACGACCACTAAACCCTGTCCCTGAGCACCACAGCGACATGTCCTTTAAATCCTCAGACAACTTATAGTGAGGTCCATAACGCAGGGCATGGTACTTGCTCAACAATAGACAGTTTGCTTGAAGCTTTTAATTTTTTTCCCCTAATAAAGGCCTTTTATTAAGGGGTTTTAACACCTTTTATTAAGGTGTTATATGCAGCAAAGAACATTAGCAAGTTCTGTGAAATCTAAGACATAAAACCAGAATATGGCTGAAGGGGCTGGCATTAGGCACAGAAACACATTTCAAACTGTGGTCTTGTCCCCAGCAAAAGCATCTCTGACCGGAGCAGGACCCAGAGGACGGGTTCGGCAGGCGCTCGGCCCCGTCCCTCACTGCACATCCCAGGGGACATTGCCCCCATCTCAGCATCACCTTGGGGACCCTCGCTGCTCCCTTTCCCATGCCCCAGCCTGGCCGGCACAGCTGGCTCCAGTCACCTCTATCTCCTGCCTGTCCTTGTGTCCCTTGTGCTGGCTTGCGGAGCCATTGGAGGGTCTTAAAGGAGGAGGAAACATTCCAGCAATGTCTGTGCAGTTTTAGGGATGGCTTAAAATTACAATAAATTTGAGACACTTTACATGTCCACTCGAGGCTCAACGTTGTTGTGGTAATTTGAAGCAGATTGAGTCAGTGCTTGTGGCAAATGGCAGATCTTTAGCAGAGACCTGGGGTTGGAGGAGGAGAGGTGATGGGGAGCGAGGGAAATCACCATTTCTGTAATGGTGGTTGGAGCTACAGTGCCAAACCCTCGCAGGCTGACCCTGGACACCCCTCCTTACAAGGGCAAATCCAGGCCCAAGGGTATCTGGGGAAAGCATTTGACTAAAGTTCTCCCGAGCTCTTCCTTGGTGTGGCGAGGTTGGGCAGAGGTTTGGTGTTTTTGGGGTTGCAAGCTCCTGGCCGGTTGGGTTGGCGGAGGGAGCAGAGCTGTGCCTCCGGAGAGGCCGTGGCACTCCATCACCTCCCTTGCTCTTACCTGGGTTCTTCTCCATGCAAAAAGGGGAAAGCAAAGGGTAAAGAGGGCTAGGGATGGGTGGGGGAATGGAGACCCTGGGGCTTTGGAAATGTCTCCATGTGAGGAGCATCATACAGCGCAGAGATGCATAAAGGACCACTTGGAACAGCTCGGTTTGGTTTCAGCCTTTGCAGAAAGTTTCATGTCACTGCAAAGGAGCAGAAACAAGAATTTGTTTCAATACAAAAGTAGTTTTTTTAAAACTGTTGACATGAGATCTTAGGAGAATTTCCGTTGTTATTTCCCTCCTTCCCCCAAACATGAAATTAATTCATCTGTTCAAGTCTTTTTTTCTGGGAACTGTCTTGGTTTCATTGACATTTTCGATTAACAAGGAATTAAAAAAACCCACAAAAAATAAAATAGAAAAAAACACCCCCCCAAGCGCTTCTGCTTAAAAAAGAAACTCCCCTCCCAACTCTCCCAGTGACCATGACACAAGCACTGCTTTGTTCCCAGCACGGTTGATGTTGTTCCCAGTTTGCTCTGAACTGCTCTGCCAGCACAGAACCATCCTGGATGGGGCAGGAGGGGACAGGGCTGTGTCCTTCTCTCTGCTGTTGCCTGAGCTCTGGGACACGGTGGCATCGGTGGTGCAGGGGGGGTGTTTGCTGCCGTCCTCAGCCCTGTGCTGTCCTTCTGTGCTTCCCTGCACCCAACAGCCACCACCGGGTTCCCGGCCTCATCCGCTGCATCCTTTGGTTTGATTTGCCAAGTCCTGGCCACCACGTCCAGCCCCACCATTCGTGCTGCTGGGAGCCGCTGCCGCACGCAGCCCTCGACCACAGCGCCCAGCCGCTTCCAGAGCTGCTTTTATTTCTGCTTCTTTTCTTCCTTTTGTTTCTCTCTCTTTTTTTTTTTTTTCCCAATCCCAAGCAAGCCACCACAGGCTCCTCCAAACATTTCCCCAAAGTTTATTCTCCCACTTGTCTGCAACATGTTTGCAACGCTGAAACGCCCGTTGCCCCATCCCCACCTTCTGCGCCGGCTTTCTTTTCTTGGCGCAGCCTCTGGATTGCAGGGACCAAGCCTGGGCATGCCAATTCCCACTCAATACATTTTCATGCCTTTGATTCCACCTTTCCCCTGGCAACCCCAGGGCCAGATCCCGGGGGCCGTGCAGATGTGACTCACTGCCCCACGGATGTGCTGGTGCAGTGCACGGGTGCGAGGTTTGCCGGATGGTGGTGGGTTTCGAAGCTCGACACCTACCCTCTGGCCAATTTACGCCTTTCTGGGACAATTTATCTTGTGCTGAACTCCAAAATTATGTTGGTGGCGAGGTAGTGGGGTCATGGGGCTCAGGTTCCTGATGTGTGTGCTAGGCTCACCCATGTTTCCTGGGTACAGAAGGGCAGGGGTGCCATGCCCCAACTTGGCTGTCTAGTCTATAGAGCTATAGGCTCCCCAGATTCAGTGCTGGATAGAGTTGGATGCATTCATGTCATCAGACAGTGGTCGGCGTTAATTATTCTAATACTAAAGATTGCACTAATCATAGGTCTTATTTGTTTAAAAAACCAAAACCAATATCAACTCTATTTGATAGGATTTCTGAAGTGTGGTCTTGTGGGGTCAGTGGAAAGCTGCTGGCTGCAGCACGTGTAGAATAAGATCGATACATTTAAAAATGCCACCCTTGGTGATGTAAAATCGCTGCTAAATATCTGCTTGGCAGCGGGAAAAGGCCAGTAACTGTTTGTCTGGATTACGAATCGTGCGGTTTGGCCAAGCCTGGCTTAGCAAGGGTCGGATGCAGATAGACACATGTTACAGACCATCTTTGCGTTTTGTTTGCTCGCTTTGTTTTACGTTGAAACTCAAGCCTCTCCGCTGTGGTTAGCTCCTCACAGCTAAGCAAGTTTTAACAGAGAGAAGTTGCTTAAGGAAGAGAAAGGATGCTGGACGCGGTGTCAAGTGAGAGCGACCGCTGTTACCACAGACGCTTCCCGGCCTCTGTTAACAAAACCATCGGTGCTTTTTGGTCGCTTCTCTTCATTCAACTCCTTTTCCAGTGCAGTTATTTTCTAAGCCAACACTGCAGGTTTTGTTACTACTGTTTATTATTTAAATGGTGTCAGAGGTGTACACAGAGCTTTACAAGTTTAATGTAGATGATTGTAGGAGAAATAATTAAGGCTGAGAGAGAGTACAGGCAGCACTGCAGACCGGTGTCAGAGAAGCAAGGCAACAGAACTGGCTTTGAGCGAGGTCCTCATGAGATCTTTCAGCTGAGTCTAGAGATGCTGATCTTTAGTGAGGTGGGTGATAGGAGAAGCATCGGCTCTGCCACACCGTGTCAAGCCATTGCTCCTCAGATCCTGCTCTTCTGGCAACGGCGAGGTCGCAGGGCTTTGAAAAGGAAAGGGAAAGACAATCAAGGACTTGTGCCACCCTGTAATGCACTGACCCAATTGTGCACTGCGGTGTAAGGGGAGAGAAATTCCTTTCTGACCCCTGTACTCATCAGCCCATGCCCCGAAGCATGGGATTTTATTTTCTTTATCTCGCGTTCTGTAATTGCAGATGTTGTGTTTGGTGCTCCCCGTAACCCACCCCTCGGAAGCGGCATCTGCTACATTTAACTCAATGGTCTCCTCTGGGAGGTTGATCCTGATGCTTTTCTGGGAAGTGTAATTTCATGGAATTGTTTAGGTTGGAAAAGACCTTTAAGATCATCAAGTCCAAGCATTAACCCAGCACTGCCAACTCCATCGCTAAACCATGTCCTCCCTAAGCACCACATCTGCCTGTGTTTCAGACACCTCCAGGGATGGTGACTCCACCACTTCCCTGGGCAGCCCCTTCCAGTGCTTGACAACCCTTCAGGTGAAGAATTTTTTCCTAATATCCAATCTAACCCTCCCCTGGCTCAAGTTGAGGCCATTTCCTCTTGTCCTATTGCTTGTTACTTGAGAGAAGAGAGGGACCCCACCTGGCTACAGCCTCCTTTCAGGTTGTAGAGAGCAGTAAGGTCTCCCCTGAGCCTCCTTTGCTCCAGGCTGAACACCCCCAGTTCCTTCAGGTGCTCCTCATAATCCCTGTGCTCCAGACCCTTCATCAGCTTCGTTGCTTTTCTCTGAACCCACTCCAGCACCTCAGTGTCTTTCATGTGGTGAGGGGCCCAAAACTGAACACAGTGCTCAAGGTGTGGCCTCACCAGTGCCTAATACAGGGGGATGATCAGTGGCGTGGTCCTGCTGGCCACACTAGTGCTGATCCAGGCCAGGGTGGTGCTGGGCTTCTTCGCCAGGTGGGAACCAGGCTGGCTTGGTCCTAGAGCGGGTTCTAGATCACAACTTGGTTCTAGAGCGGGTTCTAGATCATGTTATGATTCTAGATCAGCTTCCAGGTTGGATATGGCTCTAGGTGAGGGTTGGGGTCTGAGAGGGGGAGGTTCTAGCATCCAGGTCTGGGGACTCTCTCTTGTTTGTGCACCTCACGAGGATTTGTGGTACTTGCTGATGAAGCCAGTCTTGGTGTTCCTTTTTCTTGGTTCTTTTTTTTTTTCTTGCATGCTTTTTATTTTACTGAGGCAGAGAAGGCTTTAAGTACCTCAGCCTTTTCCTCAGCCTTTATCACTGTGTGTCCCCCCACATCCAATAATGGATGAGGTTTCTCCTCAGCTCTCTTTTTGTTGCTGATGCATTTATAGGAATATTTTTTGTTGTCTTCTACAGCATAAGCCAGATTAAGTTCTAGCTGGGCTTTGGCCCTTCTAGTTTTCTCCCTGTGCCTTCATTCCATCTGCTAAGGAAAAATAATGCAGCAGTATATAAAAAACCACTACAGAAAGTGCTAAAAGCAAGTTCTTTGCATTTTGTGGAGCCCTCTAACTTCTGGCGTGGCCAAGGGGGTTCCTGTGACCCCCAGAGTGGTGGATGGGCACACGGATGGCTTGGTTTGCTGACCCCATGGGTGCGTGTTGGAATCTCACTGGTGCTGCTGGGCAAATCCGCCCTTCTCTTAGGTCTGCACATAGGGCAGCTGCGTGGGGTTTCTGCCTGCGAGGCTGCAGAGCCAGTCCTGAAAGAGTTAAAGAGTCTGGCCCCTTCCAGCCGGGGAAGTGGAATTAGTCACGGCCTTCAGTAAAAGTGCTGGCCAGGTTATAAAAATGACAAACGAGTGCAAATCAATAATGAAGTTAGTGTTTTCTGGGAACGCCAGACACCAACAGAAAAGTACATCAGCATGGGTGGTGGGTGCCGTGATGTATGTGATGAGCCCAATGTGCGCATCCCTCACACTGGTCCGTGCAAGGTGGCACCATCCCCTTCTTGTGCCCTTCATGTGTGACTCTGCCCTGGTGCCATCTCTGCCATGGGAAGTTGGGATGGATTCCTGGAAATTTTGGTGCCTTTTGGAGCACAGCTTGCGTGATGCTGGCTGCCGCCGGATGCTTGTTCAGGGAGGTGGCTCTGGGATTTTGGAGATTAGGGATTGCAAATGGTGCCCCAGGGAAGTCGAGCCTGTGATTAATCTTTAGGACACAGGGCAGCGTTTCCACAGAACCAAGGTAGCGTTGGAGGCCACGTTTCCTTTTCCAAAGGGATTTGGGCATGTCTGGAAAGGAAACAGCCTTCTAATTAGATGGCTTGAAAATCTTTACAGTAGCTCGTAACAAATCCATTAATCAGCCCATATTGAAAGAACCGCACTGCAAAAATGACATTATTATTATTACTTATTGTTCAGATAGGAATGAATTCAATTCCTTCCTAGCCTAGGCTGTGTTCAGAAAGTGACCCAACATGCCAGTGCATCTTCTCGGTGCCATTGTCGTCTGGTTTCACCTGGGATGACCTGGGGATTTTCAGCAGTGCTTTGAAACGGGCAGCTTTAAAATGTGTAAGGGTCATGCCAGCAGGTTGTGGGAGCACAGGAGGACCCATTCACGCTGTGTCTCGCTGGGACCAGGGATGCAGGCGGTGTTTGGGTGCTGCTGTCATCTTCAGAAACCTCCTTAGATACGTTGGCCACCTTCTGTCATGGCAAGTAACCCTACAGACCCCGAGGAGAGTGAGCTTTTGGAGAGGAGGTGCAAGGTGTTAATGCAGCTGAGGGTGATGGATACCTGGGTAGAGCTTGTTGGGGAGAATCGTGTTCCTTCAAGAAACTCAATGATCTGGGGTGCTCGTCCTGCTCATTTTCAAGAGGTTGTCTTCATCACCACCTTTTGACTGGAAATAGTGGGGCCGGTGCGGGCAAGCTTGTTCATCCTCCTCCTTCCTCATTTGACCTTACGGTGTAGGTGAGGTCTGACCATGCTTCAAGCCAGCTCTGTACCATGCTGCAGGACAGTGAATCCAGAGCACAGTCCAAAGCAGAAACTCCCAACTCCAAATGCCCCAAGAACTCAGCAAACTTAAAAAAACCCCCATAGCAAACCAACCGCAACCTTCCACACTGCGTCTGTGGAAGGGATGAAGCAATATTTGTGCATGAAGTGTTCCCAGCTCCTCTTTGCTGTTGGATGATGTTGCCCCTTCACAGCAGCACCCTGTTTGAATGAGATGGAGATGGGTGCCATCCCCTGCCCCCACAGGTGCTGTCAGCCGTGTTCCTGGGATGTGTCTTGGCGTGCCACAACACGTCCCTGTGGCAGATACTGGCAAAGCCAGGCTCTTGTTGTGACCGCGGCAGTCGCTGCCAGAGCCGCACCGGTGCAAGGCCATCTCCCTGCCTTGGGTCCTTGCCAGCGCCGAGAGCTCTGCCCCACGTCCCCAAGCACCCGGTGGCATGGGTCCAGCCCCCACACTAATGAGATGGCTGCAAATAAGAGTTAATCATTTGCCAGCTGAATGCTGCCGGGGTGTAGCTGAATTCCTCGCTCCTATAGACACGCTGTCGTGTACTGGATTGTCGTGCTCTCGCCCGAAGCTGCTACACCAAAATGTTTTGCAACAAAAACCCCAAACCACATGAAAGTAGTCGAGTTTCATATTTCATTATAACCCCAAATTCAGGTTTGCCAAGAGTTTCAGTAGTTTTATGAACCTTTCCCATGAACCTTCAGCAAAGGCTGTAGTTTAACCTGGTTTCGATGAAAACCAAGGTGCGACTCAGTCGCTTTTGAGCAACTTTTGAGGTTTGTGCAAATGTGAAATTTGAAGGCTTTGGAGAGGAAGGAAGAAAGAAACCTAGAAGCATATCAGGGCTGGTGATGGTGTTTGCAGGGACCCTTGTGCACATCTCGGGCCAAGCTGTAACTCCTTGAGGACCCAGGACCCAAGCACCTGTGTTTCTAGGCTAGGTGATGCTCTTGGTGGTGCTTTGAACCTGTTTTGGCTGCATCTGCCACTGCCAAGGCCACTTTTCTTTGGAGCAGCGGTGGGTGAGCCCAGATTTTGCTCTCAGCATTGCTTTAGGAATAACTTTCCAAAAGTCAGTGGCGTGCAAAAAAGCTCCCGAGCCAAAAAATAAAAGGCGGGTGCAGTGCAGGGAGGGTTTGAGGCTCCTTCCGAACCATGCCTGGTGCACACCGAGTCCTGCCTCTGGATTATGTGTATTATTGCATCCACACGCGGATAGCTTTTTCGGCAGCGCCGTCTTTCCTTTCTCCAGCAATTTCCTGAAATAACGTTAGGGAAATGTGAAAATCTTGAACTTTTGAACCTCCCCAGAGGATGGCGTGCAGGGGGGTGGCGGCAGGAGGAGGGGACGCCTGCCTTCTGCCTGCCGTTTATTTTGGCTAAAGGGTCCGGGGATGGGGAGGAAGGGGCTCGCCCGGCCCCCCCCCCTGGTCAGCCGAGGAGCTGGATCAGTGCTGCCCCTTATTAATTAATGGCTTTCTTGTCACTGGGTCATGGAGGCGAGGAAGGCAGAGGAAGTTTTCTTTTGCTCGCAGATGCCGGGGAGAAAGGGAGTGCCTGGGCTGGGTGGCGAGGGCAGGGGGTGACGTGCGGGTGTGATGGATGGGGCCTGGGGTTTTCGGCCAGGCTCTGGATGCGGGCAGCTCGTGCTGGCGAGGAAGGGAGAGGGGAAGGGGGATATATGCTGCGCCTGGAAAGTACTTTTCCCTCTGATGAACTTCAGAGGCGTATAAATCACTGCCAGGCTGCAGCTGCGAAGCATGTGACGCTGGCAAATTAATGGTCCTTCGGAAAACACCGGCCACCGCGCTCCTCTCCTCGCCTCTTAAAGGCGCAGCTGGGCAGGCCCCAGGCGTGGGAACTGGGGGGTCAGGGCTGGGCTGGGGGTGCCCTGTGTGCCCGCCCACCCCCAGGTAAGCTGCAGCCATCGTGGTGCAAAGCAACACAAATCCGTAGTGCAAAGCTCTCCTGGTGCTGTGTGCTCTGTGGTGGGCTCCTACTCTGCTGCCCGCAGGCCCTGTACAAACAGGACCAAAATGCTGCTGTGTGTGTTATTTTTTAATGTAAAATGGGTGCAAGGGTGGGTGCCTGGTGGGAGCTCCTGGTTTCTGTGTCGTGGTGTCTCTGCCTAACTGGGCTTTTTGCACAGCAGTGAGCTGTGGAGGATGGAGACAGGCACACCAAAACGGGTGTTGGGATGTTGAACTGGCAGTGGAGGTGGGCATCATGCTGGTGGCTGACCACTCGCCCAGTGCAGCGGCAGAAAAGGAAGAGAATCCAGCACTACAACTTCTGCCCAGCGCTGCTGGTGTGCGGGAGGGGGAGGGAGCCAAGCCATCAGCAGAACGGTTAAAAATTACTAAATACTTCCCTAATACAATTAGGTTTTCATGCAAGCAATTGCCTTAATTGCCAGCAGGCCGTGGGGCAGTGGGAAGGGGGGGCAGCCAGCCTGGGTTCTCCCCATGTTACCGCTCTGGCCAGCGTTTTGCAACCCAGCACATCTCGTGGGGAAGATGTCCCCAGTGAAGTCCGAGCAAGGGTTTGACCCAAGCTGAGCAAGTATTAATTAAACAAATATGTTTTGCAAACATGGTGGGGCCAGCGGGGTGCTTGGCAGAACCAATGTCAGCTCCCCTGGATGGGTTTGCTGGGAGATGAGCTCTGAGACTACCCGAATATGCTGTATTTTAAATCGCTGTTTATTTTCTAACTGCTGTTGGAGCAGGGAAAGTTAGGCAGACAGGCAGGAAAAAAAAAACAACCCAGAGCCCACTCTGTGATTTACGTGGTAAAAGAGATAAGTGGAGATTTAAAGAGCAGGGAATATATAATTGAGACGAGCGTGTAATGTGAGCACGGATCCAAACAGAGAGATCGTAATCAGAAGTGTTAGGAGAAACTGAGGTTTATTAATGAAACGTCTCATCTATTTGTCAACTGAAGAAGAACAGCCTTTCCCCAGCAGCCGGAGGTGGAGGGGGCGGACGCAGGGATCGCACTTGGTGTTCCCGCTGCTGTGTTGTGGAGATGGAGGCTGCCATCTTCCTGCCCAGGGGGATGATGCTGGGGCCCGAAAGCAAAGGCAATGTTAGAGGAAAAAAGATAATCCTTGGTTTTTAGGGAGCTGGACACTGTAATTTTCCTTGCCTGGGTCTGTGCAGGGCTTTTCCGTGGCTCTGACCCTCATGGGGGTGAAGCGCTCCTATACAACTCCTTTCTTACCCTGGCACTTGCTGTGCAGAGAGCATGGAGTGCACTGCACACCATGGTAGTCTCACTGGTTTTTCAGTAGCCATGTAGCTGAGAATTTGGCTGTTTTGCTCTTGCTGTATGGTTTGATGGGTCTGCTATCCAGGTGATGTATGGCATGTGGTCTGGCTCACCAAGTGCCTGTTCCTGGGCATTTACCAGAGCATGGTGGATGATCACCCTGTTTCATCCTCCACTCACTTTTCGCTCTGCCCTATTGGGACATCTTCATCCATTGAGGTTCCTCAGGCACGAGGACGATGCTGGTGGTGTCTGAGGGGTTAACGTGGGGCTGCGCAGCAGGGAAAGGCTCTGACTGTACATGAAGTGAACGCTTTTTTGAAGGTCCTTCCCCTTCCCAGGCCCTGGCAGTTATCTGTGGGCTGACAAAACGCCTGGAACGCGGGGACCCACTGGACATTGACCCGTCCGTGCCGAGCTCAATTAGCCGAGGCTATCTGATTGGACTTGGTGAAGCCTAATTAGCTTTGGACTCCAACCAGAAACTCAAACCCAAAGCAGCTTGCAGGCAGAGCATCCTTTGCTGCAGCCTGCCCTGAGTGGGAAAGGCTTTCCCAAGCCTCTTCTTGCCATGGGAAGGGGGAGCATCCCACCTCCTCATCCCTCTGGCTGATATCGAAGGGCTTAAACCTTCCCTGCTGCCCAGTGCAGAACCTGAGGGGTCATGTAAGACCAGAGGCAGCTTCTTTCTCTTGAAAAACAGTGCATGCTGTCCAGCTTCCATAGGGAAATTGCTGTTATTGAAGGTGACCTTCCCTATCTTGTCAGGCGTGTTCCTGCAGCACGTAGGCACCCAGTTCTCAGGCTCTTTCTCCTGGACCTCCAGCTGTGGTGCACAAAGTGGGTGGTTTGACCCTGAGGCAGCAGGCTTGTGCTCCAGTCATCACTGGAGATATGGAGGAGGAGCTGTAATGGGACAGGATGGATATTTTGGGGCCCCAGGATCCTTTGCCCATCCGGGTTTCCATCTCTGTGTGCTTGGTGAGCATTAAAACACAAAAATGCTGGTGGGAAGGGAGCTTCTGGGATCTGTTGATGAACCAAACCTCCAAGCATGGGCTGGGAGGTGGGCATTTCTCCAAGGAGACCTGGAAAATGGTGTTCCCATGGGCTCCTTTTCCACAGCTCCCAGCAGCAAAGCCCTCTGGAGGGATGGCTCATCCCACTTGCATGCTCATGAGTTGTCTCCTGACCAGAGGGCACCTCATGTTCATGTCTGCTGGGCATGGGAAGACCCATGTGGCCTTCATAAAGTGACATTCACCAAGGACAGTCACCATAACTGTTTTTCTGGAAAACCAGTTAGTAGTGGTGCCTTTTGCTGGTTATGGTGCAGCCGGTGGGCAGCGCAGCTTCGGGGTGCTGGGATGCCAGCTGCACACTGGCGGCGAGCACCAGCGCCAGCCACGTTGGATCAATTAAACCCCATTATGCCAAGGGAATGACTGTAATTATCTCAAATCTGGATTAGTGTGCATGCACAGCACCGTAGTGCAGTCTGTCTGGCCGGGGGCTTGTTGGCCACTGTTCCTGGAAGCTGGGTGCAGGAGGGGCTCTGTGGTCCACGACCGCATCCTTTCCCTCTCCTGCTGCCGTCTCAGACTCCAGGGATGGTGCTTGTTCCATCGGATGAGTCCTGCAGATGTATTGTAGGACCTCTTAAAGTGATGTGGGCTGGCAGCTGCTCTCAACGCTGACCACAGACCAGAGCAGAAGACAAACTGGGAATGTGGAGGTGCTGTCACTCTGGTCAGTCCCCATAATTAGCAGAACCAGGGTAGATGGAGCACTTCTCCCAGCGTCCCGGGGTTCTCTGCACCTCCAGAACCTGTCGATGAGGGGTTTTAGCCCACAGATCTCAAAGCTGGTGGCAGAGAGGGCCATGGGCTGCTCCTGCTCTTGGGCTGTAGGATTTGGTTCATCCCAGATCTGCTGGAGGGAGATCACGGGAGCTGTGGGCAGGGGAGCTGCATATCTGAAGGGTCAATGCTGCGGGAAGCAGCAGGGACATTTATTACTGAATCCTGCGGGCTGTGACCCTCACACCAGGCTGTGACCCACACATGGGCACATCTGGAGAGGAGCAGAGCTTCCCCTGCGACAGTGTGGGTCGGCACACCCATTTCAGAGCCGGGGGCTCCCATTTACCCCTCTTCATTGCACTCTTTTGGTTGCTCCTTTCCCTGCCTGCTTTGGAGCGGAGTGTTTTAGGGCTCAAGGCAGCATTCCCCCCAGGAAAGAAGCCTGCTCAGCTCCAGCCCTGAGACACAGCTCCTCTCCACATCCATCCTCGCAGCCCGGAGCCCAGCATGGGGATGGGACGCGGGTGCTGGGGGGCAGTGGGTGGGACGGGCGGTGGGGCAGAGCATGATTCGGGTTCACCGGTGGGCCCGGCACGTGCCCTGTGTGCGGCTCATTACTGCGAGGTCCTGGGGGAGCTTCACCGTGAGACAAAACTTCTCTTCTTTCTGCTAGAGCGAGCCTAATGCTTTCGAGCTCCCCTTGCGTCTCGCTGGATCTTGCTTGGTTTTTCATAGCTCAGAGCCTAGCACCCCCTCAAGGGCAATTAGATCACTTCCAATTTGCCCGTAAGCCCATAAAACTGCAATTGAATGTAATTAAAAGGCCATAATGAGCCTCAGCAACCTGCGGGACCACTATGCTTTCTCTCTCGCCGTACTCCTTTCAGAGAACGGGATGAAGGAGGCTGCGAAGGTCAGCGTTTGCCGGGGAAGATGAGGAGCTCAGAGCAGAGCTCCCCTATTCCCAGGATGGGGTGGGAAGCACCCGGGTGCCACCATCGCCGTGTGCCTGTGGTGGCAATCCCCATCGGGGAGGGATGAAGGGAGCCCCAGGTGCAGCCCTCCCACCGCCTTTGCAGAACAGAGGAAGGATCTTCCCCTCCGTTGGCATCTTCTGCTGCTGTTTTGGCTTCACCGATGCTCTTTGGAGACTGGAAGGGTGCCAGCAGGTACCAGTCCCCTCTCAGTTTGCTCCTGGCTGTTTGGGGAAGGTTGGCGGCAGGGAATGATTGCAGCGATGGGTGCTCAGCCCTTTGACGGTGAGGACTGGGTCCCTCAAACCTCCCTTTTGGGGCTGCGTGGGGCCGCCCTAGATGATGGAGAGATGCAACTCTAAGCAGGGTTGCTAATGTCGCTGTGTTTGGGCTGGGGAGAGCCCCTAAAGGCTTGGAGGGGACAGCAACCCCCTGCTTTGAGCCAGTTGCAGCGACATGAGCACAAGAGAGCCACGGCGTCGAGTCCTTCAGCCGGCGTCCTCCCGGCTCCGCTG
>NW_010172565.1:56024-72742 GCF_000695765.1 Mesitornis unicolor
GGGTTCCCAGCCAGTAAATTAGGGGCAGTTGCTGCGGCTCTGACAGCAGAACAGAGCGCATTGTGAGAGCAGGGACAGCGCCGGCCCTTGAGGGATGAAATAGGAGCCTGTAATTTCTCAGGGCTGTTGTGACATCTTTGCACAAGCGTGTGATTGAGTCACATTTGCTTTATCAGCAGAATCCTTGTTTGCCTGGGTGCGCCCTCCCCCTCCGCCTGCTCCTGCCAGGCTGGGGGTGGGGGCCGAGCTCCCCCTGGGCTCACCGCTGCCTTTCCCCCCTCGCCAAGGGGCTCTTCACACTTTCCGTCTGTCACACTCATGCTTCCTCCTTTTGCCTTTTCCACCCACTGCCCTGCTGAGGGGCGCTCGGGGGCTGCCCCATGCGTTTGGGAGATGCAAACCAAGAAAAGCCCCATAGGTGGAATGTCCTCCGTTGGTGGTGGGGGTCTGCGCAGGGCAGGAAGCCAGGGGGGCTGGTGTGCCAGCAGCACGGCGGCTGGAGGAAGAGGCGTTCGCAAGCGTTTCCTCCGCTGACACAGGCGGCTGGCGGGTAGAGCAGCTTCTGGAAAATTCCTCATTTTGAGTCCTTCCCCCTTGGAGATGGGAATAGCCCCTGCAGGCTTCCGGCTCTGCCAGCCGCTCTGGGAGTGGGCTGCGCTTTGACGGGGGTCCTGAGAGGCTGAGATGGGGTTTTAAAGCAAAAAAAAAGACAAAATTATTCCCCATGCCAGTGCTGAGCATGCTTGGTCAGCCCCGGTGTGAGGTCTGTGCCTCTCCTGCGTGTCCATGGCTGCAGCAGGGCTCCCCCCATCCACGCTGGCTCTGAAGCTTCAGGCAAAAGCATCCTATTTCTGGTGTGGGTCCTGCAGTGGGGGTCACCAGACCTCTGGGCATCTTGGCTCTAGGAAGTGATGGGGTGGGTTAGGGGTATCTCCCAAAGGGTACCCCGTGGTGCTTTAAGCTGGGCTGCCAAAAAAATGGGAATGTTGGTGAGCCCATGGTCACTCATGCAGGTTGCCTGGGGAGAGACCCCCAAACACCATACAGCATTTAGCAGCCTGAGCCCATGGCTGTGACCATGTGGTTGTCTTTCTACTTGGTGCTGGAGAGATCTGATGTTATCAGCAAAGGTGCATCCAGAGGAGAAAACAGGATAGTGAAGGAGAATGGATGTTGGAACTGCAGGGACAGAGGTGTCCGAGCTCTGCCGCATGGCATAGGAGTGGGGTGGGTACCACTTTGGAAAGCCCAAATCCTATCTCATGGCCCGGCATTGTGATGCTCCTTCATCTTCTGGGAGGAGAGCAGACATTTCCCTGAGCACAAAGCCTGCTGCATTTCCTCCAGCCAAGGGAACGTCCTGGAAGGGGACGATGCTGGTCTCGAAGCCCTCAAAGGCACCTCTGCTCCTGACTGGATTTGACGGCGGCCATGCCAAGCAGTGTTGCTGGCTGGTTTCGGCTGGGGGCGAGAAGCTGTGTGGCTTTGAGATTTTAGTTTGGTTGAAGTGAAACCCAGTGGGAGGAGGAACCCACCAGGAGCAGAGAGCAGCCAAAACCAAGTTTCTCACCATCCCGGAGCGGCACAAAGCGCCACGACGGCGCCTGACATTTCTTGGGGGAAAGTGTTGAGTAAAGCTGAGGAAACTCTCCCAAACCTTGGAGCAGGTTCCCAAAGAGAAACTGCACATGGTGCACATGACCTGCAAAAAGAGACATTTCCATGGGTTGTCTCCTGTGCAGACATTGGCGGGGTATGAAGGGAATGTTCTCGGGTTTGTCTTTGTGCTCAAATTTAGAAATGTAAAAAGAAAAAACAATTCAGGTTACTTTGGGGTGAAATCACAGATACTCAGGACCAACATGCTTGATTACACTGTGATCCCGTTTGCACATGGCTGTGGGATGTGTGTGGCAGCAATGCTCCAAAGGGACATATGGATAACATAGGGCTGCATCTCCTAACCTCATGGGGTGTCCGCTCCCAGGGATGTGCCTGGCTCCTGGGTGGTTTCAGGGGCTCGGTTGCCTCTCCTCACTGGGTGAAGTGCTACAAAGGCAGTTTAATGTGCTTGGGCTACAAGGTGATGTTTGTTTCTTGAACCCATGGGTGGTTTTTTAGGCTGCACTGTCCAGGCCATCTCCCTGAGCTTGCCCAAGTCAGGCACTGCCAGGTCCACAGCAAAGGGAAGAGGCAATTTTCTTGCTCCATTCTCACTTCTCAGCTGTGCTGGTGTGAATTGAGAGCAAACTTACTCAAGATTGTAGGCCAGGGGCTATTTAAATTTGTCCGCTGTAAATATTCTCTCTGTTCACTGAAGTTTTTGATCAGGGACAAAAGTGAGGACCTGACCTCTTGTGGTCATTGTATTCCCATGGCAATTTCCACCGGAAAACTACGGTCAAACCCAGATTTGCTGCTTGCCGGTGGCTCTCAGCATCCCCTTTTGTAGGTGGGTGTGGGCTGTTTGCCACCAGTGCCTTGGTTTGCTGTACTGGTTGCACTGGGGAAGGCGAAAGGAGGAGAGGTGGAAACCTCCATGATTTGAGGTTCCTTGGATGGGAAGCACGGGAAGAGATTTCCATACTGCTTTTGAGGAATGAGAACCAATGGAGAGGTATTTTCACTACCAGGTTTATTTAGGGAAACTCACTTCCCGCAGCAGCACCAAAAGAAGGAACAGTGCTCTTGGTGCCGCATTTTGTGAAAATTCACGCGTATTTGGGTGTCAGAGTTTTGAACCTGGTCAACGCTAAAGTGGCACTTGAGAGCAGAGGAGAAGGACGACATTTCCAGGAGTCTGATCTCAGCTGCTGGTCCCAGTCCCCTCCAAACGTGGCCCCACGGCACTGCAAAGCCCTAACACCAAGGACTGACTTGAGGAAGGGAGTGGCAAACCAAATTTAGAATTTCCTGCTGTTTAATACTCAGAATTGATCTGCTCTCTGATTAAGGAGGAAGAGGTGCTGAGAGAAAAAAGAAAAGCGGAAGTGTGGGGGCGCGGGTGGCTTTCCAAATCTCGGCTGGCGTCAGGGCTGAGTGCATGGGTGCTTGCACCGTGACGGCTCCCTGGAGCAGTGGAGTGCCCGCAGACCCCTCCGATCCCACCTAATGGGCTGTGGGGTTGTGCAACCCTCCTTGGCTGCACAGAAGTGTGGGTCTGGGAGTCTGTTTGTGCCTTGAGGTATTTTTTAACTTCCCCTCTCTCTGAAGCAGACTGCCGAGCCTCCGAGTTGCTGAGTAAACTCCCTGGATATGCGAGAAAAGGTTTTCCAGCCGAGCTAGGTCACTGTAGTTTTACTGGCAAAGCCTCTTAAGCATAAATGAAGATTATACTGGTGAAAGCTTATGCTGGTACAGTTTATTCTGGTACAAATGAGCTATCCTGGGGGGGAAGGGGGAAGAAAAAAGCACCTCTGTGGTGTTGTAATTGTTTCTGCTCTGGGACATTTTGTGGTCGAGAAACGTTAAAATCACAACCCTTCTTGACATGCCGTATCAGCAAAAGCTGTTAGGGGCTGTGGGGCTGCTGCAGACATACCTCGGCCGAGCAGCAGCACTGGGTGACAAAATGGGACAGGGAAGTATTGCGAGGGCTGGTGGCACAGTCGGATGCTTTTGGCAACCGCAGCTCCCACGGGTGTAACCTGCCCTTCTGGGCCCCAGCCAGACGTGGTTATTTGCTGGTCCAAACTGGAGGCTTATGGTGTTGGCCCCAAGAATGGCACGGGGATGGAAAATAGCAGTGAAACTGCCTGGGGACATGTGGTGCTTGTGTGCACTGGGCTGGGTGTCTGATGCAGCCTCATGAGAATGGGGACAAATGTTTTATGAAAATCTTTTCTTCCCTTATTGAAAATTAATAATAGTAAATAGCCAGGATCTGTTCCCAGCTTTGGCTCCAGTTTCCCATGTCACCTTGGTGAAGGTCACAGCACCCTGTGCCCTGCTGATGCCATCAGTGTCTGCGAGCAGGGCTGCAGCCTCCTCGGGGACATTGCTCTCCCCGTGCCTCAGTTTCCCACCTGTGAAGCAGGGATGATGGCACCCAAAAGAGACCTTGCCAAGCCAGGTGTCTGCGGAGGGAAAAGGCAGTGTGCCAGAAAAACAAGACTCCTTAACTTGAAGCCAGCTCAAACCCTGCTGGCTCTGGTCTCCTTGTGATGGTTTCAGTGGAGGAGAGCTGAGAGCACGCACCTGGCTCCAGCCCCACTGCTTGAGATGGATCATGTGGCCCTGCCCTAAGTGTCTTATTCTTGAGGAAGAATTCCCATCCAAATTTTGTTGCGGCTCGCGTGTTCGTCATTTAGAGAAAGAAAAAGAGCTTCATTGCAAATTCTTCAGCTGCTGAAGAGCTCTCGTTTCTGATCTCACAACTGCCATGGGGCATCTTGTAAGATATATAGAGGTCGTTGTGTTTAAACAAAGGACACACAGAGAAAATAGCTGCAATTTATGGGTGCGGCAAGAGGGGAAATGCTTTGAGAACTACTTTTTTTTTTTTAACTTAGAAACAGGCACAGAGTTTATTTTGGTCAAGAGATAGTCACACACCATGGCTTTAAATGGCAAAACTACGCAAGAAGATGGATAGTCTCACACTGCTTGAACTGAAAATGCATTTAGGAAAATACCTATCCCATTTGCGAGTATCCATCCCAAGTGGTATCCATCAGTTTGGGGATTTATTTGTTTCTATTAAATGCATTTATTCATTCTAGGCTTTTTTCCTTTGTAAGTGTATTTTTGCTCTGAAGGAGTTCAGGTCTGGTTCAGACCTCAGAGCGTTTGGCCAAGGGTTTTGGGTGAATACACACCCAAACTTGTGTCCGTGCCTACATGTACCTCTCACTGACCCGCCTGTTTGATACAGGGTTACTCCTCCTCTCGCCTGCTTTCCTTTTTCTTGTTGTTGCTTGAATTATTTTCTCCAGCCCAGCCCTACAACACACACCCAGTTCCTCACTGGGTGCCGGGATCGTGTCTGTGGGGAAAGCAAAGCATGTAACTGGGCTGGGTGAATGGAGCTGGTTCGGAAGCACCCAAGGATGGGGAGCACCTGTGGTACCCAGGGGCTGGGTATTTTGGGAGAGATGCTGGCCCTGCACATGCTTTGCTTTCTGAAGTGCTTGAGTAGGCATGGGCCGGTGGCCAGTAACCTGCCTGTGACCTCTCCTGCCTTAAATATTCAGGATCTTTGAAAAGGAAAGACTGTGTTTCACTGCCTTCCCTTCACAGGCAGGTCAAGTGCCTGTTTCCCTTGGCCAGGAGATCCCGTGCATCCCTGGAAGGTCACCATCCGTCTCCCTGGCCAGCGGGTGTTTCTAGGGGTCCTTCAGAGAACGGTGGGCTGTGACCACCTACCCAGACACTGGGGTGCTGCAGAATGAGCTCCTGCCTTTGTCCCCAGACCCGTGATGGTGACAGGGGCACAGCCCACATCTCAGCTCCCCATCCCAGCCCCTTAAAGATACCAAAAAGCAGAGAGCCGGGAAGCATGGTCCCGCTGTGCTAAACCCCAGGAGCAGACCCCGAAGCCCCAAGGAATGTCCCGGAGTTCCTGTTGTGCCGCACGCGCATCACTCAGCCACGGGTGATGTGGTGGCCAGTGGTTGTTTTGTATCAACATCCTGCGGGAGCCAATGTGAGGCCATGTCCCCAGGGACAGGGATGCTTGCATCTGCCGCGGCCGCAGAGAAGCCTGCTCAGGCTTGTTTGGTGGCATCTGGCTGGAGCACAGGGTTTGGGCACCCCATATGGGACAGGACACCAGTGCAGTAGGAGCTGGCAGTGAGATGCTGAGTGGGATGCAGGGTGCAGTGGTGGGGTTTTGGGTGGGATGCGAGGTGCAGTGGTGGGATGCTGGATGCAGTGATGGGACTCTGGATGCAGCAGTGGGATGCTGGGAGCAGTACTGGGATTCCAGGAGCAGCGATGGGATGCTGGAAGCAGCAGTGGGACTCAGTGCAGCAGTGGGATGGACGGCATTGCGAGAGGAGCATCCCTGCCTTGCTGGGCCTTTTCTTCCCCATACTGGGGTTTCCCCACTGGGATCGATGATCTCCAGGGCAGATTGCTGGAGCTGGGCTTGCTGTGGGGTCAGGAAGCACATTTCCCACTCTGTAATGCTCATATGCTAATTGCTCCATAATACTGGAGAGGCAGCTGACCCCAAGCAGGTGACTGAAGACAACATTTCCCAGAATTTAGTTAACTTTGGGGCCTGCAGCCAGAAGCAGTGGCTTCCAGACCCTCCCATGAACAGCTCCTGGCCAAGCAGCCATGCCAGTGCCTCCTCTTCCAGGCTCGTGTTTGCTGGTTTGAACTGGGGCTCCTGGTGGGTGTCAGAGCAAGCGATGGTGATGCCATGGGGCCCCTGCCTGCGTTGCTCATCCGCCCCTGCTGCCTTCCGGGCGCCACGAGCCAGCCCCTTCCTCGCGTGGGATTGTTTTGCAAGCGGCATGACAGGATGAGGAGGAAATGTGCCAGGAATGGCTCCATGTCTCCTCTGGGGAGAATCGGAGTCTATTTTTAAGCACCCCCTTCCCGCCCCCTCTCTCCTTCCTCCTGCTCCCCCGGGACCGCAGAGCTGCTGAGGGGCAGGCAGATGCCGAAAGCTGCCCCCGCTCCCCCCGCAGTGGGCAGGCATGTTCCTCCTTGCCGACGCACGATGATTTCCCCATGGCATGCTTGTGCCCTGACAGACGCACAAACCACACGTGCGGACACACAAACTTGCGCTCGTCCCCCAAAACTGCCCTCCCCAGCACCCCAGCGTGTGGGTCCTGCCATGCACGCAGCCTGTCTTAGCGCGTGGCCCTGCAATGCTGCGATAAATCTGAATTATTGTGTTGTGAGGAGGGCATCGGTGGGGTCGCTGCTCGTGCATCAGCTGGAGCAGCGATGCTGCCCGCATGGGGTGCAGCGATGTGGAGGAGGGCAGTGGCAACAGGCTCACGAGGTGGAAACGCTCTGAACACCTGCATAGGTCCTCCAGCAGAAGGTGGTTTTGAAAGGTGGAGGATGCGTGGGGAATTTCGGGGGCAAGTTGAAAAGGCCCCTGCTCAGGGCTTGCTGTGGCCATGTCAGAGCCAGTCGTGGATGGGACACTCAGCCCTGTTTCTCTCTTTCCTCTCTTGCAGATTTCTCCAGCCAAGTCAATTCCACGTCCCTGAACTCACCCACGAGCCGGGGGCCCATGGCCACCCCATCCCTCCACCCGTCCATCGGGCCGGGCATCGGCTCCTCGCTGGGCTCCCCGGGCCAGCTCCACTCACCCATCAGCACCCTGAGCTCGCCCATCAACGGCATGGGACCTCCGTTCTCCGTCATCAGCTCCCCTATGGGCCCACACTCAATGTCCGTCCCCTCCACCCCCAGCCTGGGATTCGGCACCAGCAGCCCGCAGGTAAGGAAGGGTGACCTATGCTTCTTGCCCAAGCAGTCCTGTGCCCTCCTGGGAACTGGCACGTACCCTCTGGGGCCAGCCCAAGTGCCGAGGGGTCCCCTGCCCGCTGCCCCCTTCTCCTTACAGGAGAAGGACCAGCGTTTGCTGGCTGGAGATTAAGATTATGTAAAAAACCTCCGTCTAGCTACAGAGAGATAAGCTCTTCTTAAAAATAGCAAGATCGGGGCACGCTGACCAGCCCCTGCCACCTGTTGCTGGCTGCTCGCAGGGTATATGTTTAGTAAAAGGGCAGATTAAGGAATTGGCCACCACCTGCCACTCGCTGCGGGTTTATTTATTCCAGGCCCTCTCTGGGAGTTAAGCACCTGCCGGCACCTTTATTTTTAAATATTGGCCTGATTTATTTCCAGAGATAACAGGTCTTTCTGCTGGGGGCTGTGCTGAGTCCCGTCCCCTGGGACCCCCAGGCAACTTCCCCAGGATGCAGAATCCCTGGAGAGGTGGCAGCTTCATTTGCCTTTTGATAGGTTTCTCCTGTGCAGATATGTGGGAGAAGCCCGTCTATCTCCTATAGATGTGTGGGGATCTGCACCCTGGTGTGGCTGGGTCCATCCGAGTCGCGGTCCCTGGTGCTGGAGATGGAGAGGAGTGGAAAAGCCACTTCCTGTCCCATGGCTGAGGGAAGGGGAACTGAAACAGTGCCTGGGAATGGGCGGCCAGAACAAAATTAGCAGCAAGAGCGCCGAGATGGTGGGGAAGGAGTGGAAAGAAGGGATGTGAAGCAACGCAGGGGTGACCCGCAAGCTGGGGAGGGAATGGGGAAGGGGCAGTACGCCCCCAGCATCAATTATAAGATGCGGTTTGCTTTAGGGACCGGCGAGCCAGGGGAACTGAAATAAAACGCAGCCACAGGGCAGAAAGGGGAATTGAGAGCGTGGTCAGATGGTGACGGGGAGTGAGACGGCAGCGCGGCGGCTCCAGCCCTCTTGGCGCGGTGCGAGCGCCCGTCCTTTGCTCAGGGACTTGTCTTAAGTGGTTTTCCTAGCGGTGACAGTTAGGAGGTCTTCAGCCTAATGGCTCCTGCCATCTGTCCCCTGTCTGGGCGCATTAGGTCCCTGTCCCCATCTCCGTCCCTGCAGCAGGCAGAAGTGCCTACCTGGGCCTGCAGAGGAGGAGGAGGAGGAAGGTGCAGGGCTGATGCTTGGAGGGGAGCGTGGCCCCCCCGTGCCACTGCACCGGTCGGCAAAGCGCGGGGTGTAATGAGGCGTGTGGCCCCCGTCGCCGGGTGGGGATGGCACTGATGGAAGGTGGTTTGAATCAGATGGCAGATGCCACTTGCCATCAGGCCATGCCTCGTCGCCTCTGGAAAGCCAGCAGAGCAGAAGGGCACGGGGCGCGTGAGGTGTGGTGGGTCCCCTCCAACCGCAGCTCCTGTAGCACTGAAGTGAGAAGGAACTGGTGGGTTCGCAAAAGCTGGGGTGCAATCCCTCAACCATATGGTCTGGTGGATGTGAGGACCCAGCAACCCGTGGTACCAGCGCTGAGGGATGCTCGGAGCGCTCCCGACACCCTCGCATCAGCACCATGTGCTCTCTGGGACTTTTGCATGGCAACTCCAAAATCCAGGTGCAAAGCAGGGTGTTCTAGGACGAGGTCTCAGCATGCAGAGAGTCCCCAGACCCTCTCAAGGAGGGGATGCTGGTGCTGTGGCAGAGGTGTGCAGGGCCAGAGCTGGCTGGAAGCAGGGGGAGTTTGCAGTGGTGAACAAGGTCCCAGCTGGACCAGGAGGCTGGACCCAGCAGCTCTACTGCTCGCTGTGGTTTAACACGTATTTAAACCCTTTTACCTGAAGATTCTGGGAAAATAATAATTAAAAACAGCTGGATTTTCAGTAAGAGCCAAAAGAGAGGGACTTTCCCTGCACCTCGACCAGCAGCTGCCCCAGGCATCGCTGGCAGCAGCTCGGGGTGCCCCGGGGGTGAGCGGGGTGAGATCAGATGCAGGATTAGGCTTTTGCAGAGCCACTCTCTGCCTTTGCACAATGCTCTTTGTATGGGTGCCTGGGGGATTGGAGAAGGGTTGAGGTTTTTTTGGATGGGAGGAAGAACAAAGCTCTGCTTTCTGGAAGGGACAGGATTTGGTCCCCGGTGCAATGAACTGAGCAGGGATGGGAGAGGAGCCGAGCAGTCGTGGTGTCACTGGGGAAGCAGAGCACTGGTTCCTCCCTCATCCCTGCTTGCTCAGCTGGGGGTGTCCAGAAGTGCTGTGCCAAGGTGGGGGCCGCTGCCTCCTCCTCTGTCTGCTGCCTGCCTGCACGTGCTGCCCATTTCGCTCGGCGGAAGAGGGAAGGCGCGGGACAGGCGCCGGGGCGCTGTGGGAACCCCGGGGTGCACGTGGGGCCTCTGCTGAGGTTTTGGGCTGGCGCTGTGAGAGGAACCGATGACTTCCCCCATCCTGGCCCGGGGCTGACTCAGCTCCAGCCGAGGCGTCCTGCTGATGCATGGGGGGTGGTGGAACCCTCCCACCCTCCTGGGCAGGGCGCAGCGCTCACCCCATCGAGGGACCCGCTCATCCCTCCCCTCTCTGCTCTGTGGCAATGGGACTGAAGAGCTGCTGAAGCCCAGGAGCGTATTTCTTGGTGGCATTGAGTCCTGGCTGCCTTTGATTCATCATCAGCTGGCACAGGCAGGGCGGGAGAGGGAGGCAGATCCATCACATCTCTCCAGGGTGGGTTTACCTTGCTCTGTTCTGCAGTTATTAGTCATCTGCCTGCCAAATATTCCCCACCAGCCTGGAGACTTTAAAGCCAGAGGAATGACTGTGCTGCTTCTAATTGACAGATCACAAGCCCTGGGACTTCCCTGAATTAATTTGTGACAAGTGCAATTGCTGTTAGGGAAGAGAAACATAACAAACTGAAGCACAGATCCTGCATGTCCAACCTGGATTTAGAAGTTGGCAGGGATGGAGGATCTGTGACAGCCCCTGGCCGCCTGGTCCCCAGGACAGTCACAGTGCTCCCAGCCAGTGCCACATCCTGAGCTGACCCAGCCTGGCTCCCCCATCCAGTCCCAAACCTCCTTAAACCTGCCCTGGGCTGTGCAGGGTTGCTGTGAGCTCTTCTCATCAAAATGGGTCAGTCCTACATCTCCGTGCCTCAGTTTCTCTTTGTAGACAGCGGATAACATCCTTGCCCTGCTGCACAGGGCACTGTGGGAATCAGCCCAGGAATCTTTCACTCAATACCAGCGCTATGGGGCCATGCCAGCACCCAGCTTCCACCCAGTTCTTTGCTTTCTTCACTGGCTGCTGGGAACTGAGCTCACTGGGGAGGGAAGGAGAGGCATGCAGAGAGGCTGCTGCAAGGCTGGAGGTTGCAGAGAAGTATCCCACCCAAGCCAGCTCTGGAAAGCCAGGCCCCATTGCATCTGGGATCTATTTATTTACTGTGCAGCTTTCCTTTGGAGAGATAATGCTAAAAGAGTATCTGTAAATTGCAGAGCTAAACTGAGAGTGCCCTGGCCTTCATCATCCATCCGAGCGCTTGCTCCCAGCCAGCTGCTCTCCCACCAACCATCTCTGCAACTCCCTGCTCCGCATCCCGAGACAGCGCGAAGCAAGTGCCTGGCCATGGCTGAGTGTCTGTCAACACAGGAGGAACCCACCTTCCCCTTAAATCATGCAGAAGCATCCCTTGTAGGGCGAGTGGTGTCAGCCGTGTGTGGGTCCTAGTGGTGCACGGGGGACCAGCTGTGTCCCCTCTCCTTCCATCCCAGCGCGGGCAGCGAGGTCTGGTGGCATCTGGATTTTATGCCGGGGCAGCAAATGAGCGCTTGTGCCTTCAGTCTCTGGACTCGTGCTCAGATCCTCATGGTTCAGTTTTGGGTGTTTTAAGCAGTGCTTGTCCCTGGAAGCCTGGCCCTCCTGTCCCACATCCAAGCACACGGGCAAGCTTGGAGCAAAGCTTGGCCCCACACACCCCAGCTCCCCACTGAGCGCTGTGCTTCTGTCTCAACAGCTCAACTCGCCCATGAACCCCGTCAGCAGCTCAGAAGACATTAAGCCACCCCTGGGGCTCAATGGAGTTCTCAAAGTGCCAGCACATCCCTCAGGAACGATGGCCTCCTTCACCAAGCACATATGTGCCATCTGCGGGGACAGATCTTCAGGTAAGGCTGGTGCCTGCCCTGGGAGGATGCCCTTGGAGAGCCTGGGATGCCCTGGGAGAGTGCAGAGAGGGTTTGCACGGTTCTCAGTGTCCCTGCAGCACATGGCTCCTCTCCCGATGGAGAGTCCCTGCCTGCATCCTCAGAAGAGGGGACAGAAAGTCCCTTATTGACCAGCCTCCACCAGTCTGGTCTGGGGCAGGCTCTGACCCCAGCCAAGGAACCCCCAGGTCTGTGCTTAGTTGTGGGGATACATCCTCAGTCCATCCAAAGGCAAGGCATTAGTGAGCGTCCCTGTCTCTACCCATCCTTTGATCTGCAGAGGTCTTGTCATGTAGTGCCAGATAAGAAGATGTGTTTTACATGGAGTCTCTCAACTCATGGGAGATAAAGATGTGCTAATTCCCTTTATTCTCATGCTGTTTTAAAAATCCCTCTGTAAGTGCTGTGGTTTGTGAGGTCCTTGGGGACACCTCCTGAGCCTGTGGGGCTCCAGGGCTGAAAGAGGAGGTGTGGGTGCACGAGCAGAGCGTACTGAGTCATATGGGGAGTCCGGATGGGTTGCAGAGGTGCAGAGGGTCACCCCACATTTCACTGCTGTGCTGCCTCGCCCCAGTGTATGGCTAAGAAATGGCGAAGCCTTTTCCTGGATATAAGACATGTTATAGCTCATGGAGGGCATGCTGAATTTATAGAAGTCAAGGCAAGGCCAAGTCACTGCCCTTTAGCTCTTGCTTACAGCTCCGATAAACTTCTGGTTCCCCAAACACAGATGGGAGAGGCCCTGGGAAGAGCTGATGGTCTTTGTGGGGAATGAGAGCAAAGCAGGGACAACCAGGACACTCATGAGTCCTTTTAACCTGAATCACATCCACCCACAGGTAAACATTACGGGGTTTACAGCTGCGAGGGCTGCAAAGGCTTCTTCAAGCGCACGGTGCGGAAAGACCTCACCTACACCTGCCGTGACAACAAGGACTGCTTGATCGACAAGCGCCAGCGCAACCGCTGCCAGTACTGCCGCTACCAGAAGTGTCTTGCGATGGGGATGAAGCGAGAAGGTAAGAGAAGGCAGAGACAGCCTGGTCTCTGTACCCGTGGGTGCTGCAGGTCCCATTCCTGTTGGCAGCGTGGCAGCACCGTGGGCACCAGTGCCAGCACGAACCTCGCCAGGGGCTGCCTGTGCCAAGAATGTGCATTTCTCAATTATTTTTTTTTTCTGCGCCACAGCCAGGGCCTGTTATGGGCTTCAGACCAGTGTCCCAGAACGGTACCTGGATGATGGGTGGGTGCATGTTAGTAAAGGAGCCGGGGTCATTCGCTCGTGAGGTCATTTGGTGCCCTGGGACTTGCACTCCCCATTTCACACCGGTTTTGCACCAGCTGCCGTGTGTTGGGAGCAGCAATAGCAAATAACACCAAGCTCTTCCCTTTCCCCGCAGAGCCCTGTCAAGCCGAGGTGCGAAAGCTGCTGGGGTGCAATTCGGGTGACAGAATCTACCACCTGGCATAGCCCTTCCTTCTCTGTGCACCACGGGGTGTCACATCCCGGAGAACTGGTGCTGGTTAGGGGACATTGGCAAGATAAAGATCACATTTAATCCGCTGGTTGCTGCTGGGGAGGTGAGAGTGTGTCCCAGCTGCGCTGTGTGTAGAGCCCATCTCGGTCGCCTGGGACATGGAAAATCACTGAATTATCGTCCTTGTCAGAGCCCACTGCTTGGGCATTGGCACTGAGCACTGGCTGCTCCAACTCAGGAGCACTCCCTTGCAGTAGCAATACTGGATTTTTTTTTTCTCATTGAGAGAAAAAAGAAATTCAGTCTCGTAAAAAGATCTCCCTCCCCTTACTGGAATTTAAACTTAGGATCTAAAACTCCCTGGCAGTGCCTCTTTTAAATGCTCTTCTTAAATGCTGACTGTGTCTGTTTTAAACTGCTGGCAGAACAGGCTTTTACAAGCCACGATGTGAAAATGACCCCATGGTGCTGCTCAGTTCTCCACTGCCTTCTCCCCTTACATCTCCAGACCCACGCTTGCCTCCCTGACCGCCCGATAAACCCATCCCTCTGCCGAGCTGCTCCGGTTGCTCCAGCCCGGGCCTCTTTGAAGAGCACTTAGTCCTGTCTGGAGCATTGATTAAACCGAGTGTTGAGCAGCCTTTGCCACACTCAATTTGCAGGGTTACCTAAGGACCCTCGATGTGCAACATCTTCAAATGTCAAAGCCGTCTCTGCACAAGGTGTGGGGGGATTGGAGCGGGCTGGGAGGTGAGGTCCTGCCTTGGCTTAACCCTTCATTGCTCGAGAACAAAGCTTTTTTCTGGCCTCAGCAAGGATGGGTTGCGCAGGAGGTGGTGGCTCTGCCAGGCTTGGCTGTAGGCAGAAACCCAGTTGAGGAGAACATGTGGTTGGAGGGAGTGGAAGGAATGATAATGCATTGCTTTGGATAGGAACACAGTGACTGGGACCTCCAAGGAGTACCACCTTGGGATGCTCATGGCCCCTTCCCTCACCCAAAGCAATACCTGTCTGGTGGAGGTTTTCTTTGCTCCTTGGAGCCATTGCTATGGAGCAGTTGCAGGGTCTCCCAGCTCCCCATCCTCTGCCCTTTGCTTACCTCCTGGCTTTGTTGTCCTGTTTGCATCATTTCCAGCTTGGTGGGAAAAAGAAAACCTCTAGTCTTAGATGGAGAGATTGAGACATGCAGAAAATGCCTCTACAGATGAGTGGTGCAGTGCAGCATGGTGCTTCGTGTGCAAGGGGCTGGCATTGCTTTGCAGATGGGCAGAGCCATGGAGTGTGCTGGATCCCATGGGACATGCATGGCAGGAGGAGGAAATAGAGAGAGGAAATTTCCAGCCCTGGGAGACTCAGGTGACTGAAAAGAAGCCAAGAAATCTCCTGTGTGTTCAGGCAGCAGCAGCACTTGGTTCTCAGGGGAGAAATGCAGGTGTAGAGAGATGTGGAGCATCCCATTGCCCTGGCATTGCCTCCAGAGCCTTCCACCAGTGACTGGGGACTTGTTTGACTTTTGGATCTCTCGAACATCTCAGCCAGCGTCTGTAGGGAAGGGCAAATCAGCAGTGATGCTGTAACTCTAGCCTGCACTGACATCCTGTGATCGGGTACCTGCTCCATGCCTACCGGTAACCGTGATTGCATGGGCAGCACCACTAAAATTATAGGTCCATTAATTAATTTCTAAATGGTGGTGGAATTCCCAAGGGAGCGCACACAGTATGAGGACTCTATTAATTCATCTTGATTAACATTATCACAATGAATACCAAATGAATTCATAATGATCAGCCAATTATTTAAAAGTGTGACAGATGGGATCTTTGTAACTCTGGAAGTGCACTCAGACGGTGCTGGCTGATCTGATGCTGGCATTGCATGAGGAGAGCTTCAGAGAAGGACAAAAAGCTGATATGTCAGTAGTCTGTAGATGTTTGGGGTATAATCCAAAAAAATGGAATAACTCCCCTGGTCTCCAAATAAAGCTCTCTCTTGTTATGAACCCAAAAATTCACAGTGTCTCATGACAGGTTTGGAGATGTCCTAATGTTGTCCTTGACCTGAAAGTGAGAAGCTGGATCTTGCAAAGCTTTGGTTTCGAGCAGCTCTTGAGTTTCACGTGTGATATTCACCTGATTTGTCAAAAAAAAAGTCTGGTCATTGCATCCATCCCAGCTCACTGCTGTTGCCCATCCACTTTGCCAGCCAGGAACCTTATCCGTGTCCTTACACTGCCTCCCCATCACCTCTGTTTTGGGGAACAACTTTGGGCTAAATCCTGCATTGCTCATTCCTTTTGCCTAACTACTCACTTACTACATAGCTGGCTTTTTATCCTCTGGTGTAAAGTGTTGCATCTTTTAAGTAACAGAGCCAGGGTAATGGGACTCATTTCCCTAAAAAATATCTTGCTCTGGAGACCTAGTTTATAGCTACATAAAGGCAGAACAGAAAAAAAAAGGAAAGTATCTCTCCTGTAGCCCAGAGGTATTTGGATATCATACAAGTACAGTAAAAACCTCTAAAATACGTACTATAGTGCTGGTGAGCGAGTAATTTTTAATGGC
This sequence comes from Mesitornis unicolor, assembly GCF_000695765.1. Taxonomy (NCBI): domain Eukaryota; kingdom Metazoa; phylum Chordata; class Aves; order Mesitornithiformes; family Mesitornithidae; genus Mesitornis; species Mesitornis unicolor. Next base: position 71,686 of record NW_010172565.1, read on the forward strand.
ATCCTGTGTGGAGGTGGGCAGTGCTGTGACCTGCGGAGAGATGCTGGGAAGAAGAGGGATGAGGGCCACATTCATACCCAAAAACCTGTGCCAGAAAGATAAAAGGGAAAGGCTTGCTTGCATAGCTAAGAAGTTGGCTTAAAGGAGTAAAAGCATCAGAACCTCTTGGATAGCTGATGGAGCTCTGGAAGGGTTTGATCCTGACGTGAGGTACTGCTGGAAGGATGGAGGATTGCTGCAGGGATATGAGGCTTTGCTTTTGGTCTTTAGGATCTTGGCTTAAAGGGGCGAAAGCCTGCAGAAGCAGAAGATTCCTTCCAGTGCCTGCATCTCTTCTTGCTGCTCCCTGTTAAAAACATTTAAGATAGATCCTGTTCACGCTGAACGAGCTTCATGGACTCTGAGGTATTGCTGCTATAATAAATAAGCAACTGGGAGCATTTTCCCCCTGTGAATTACTGCCAGCTGTGTGAGGCTTTGGTTTTTGTACTCTGTCTCCCACTAGTTACCAGATAGTCAACAAAATTAAGATTACCATCAGGGATCTTGACTAACGCAGGGATTATCACTGTGGGGGTGACTGTTTGTGTCCAGAGGCGTAACTCTCTCTGTGTGATCTGTTACTCATTAGGGTCTAAGGTGTCTGTGTATCAGAAGCCTTGTATTTTAAAGGGAAAAAGTGGAAGCTGCCTTTGAGTTAGGGAGGCAGAGGTCTTGTGAAGGGGTTGGAGTAAACACTGAGGGTCTTGGGATGAAGGGGTCTTGCATGCAATGCTGTTAGCTGGGGTTAACTTCAGGGATGAAGGGGATCATCGGAGACTACAAAATCCATGGCTTTGCAATGCAGCGCGCCGCTATCTCGAGGTCCTGGCCCCACCATTGCTGGCAACGCCGCCAGATCGCACAGCAAGCAGGAAATACCAGTGAGGAGCCCTTTCTCATGCTCCCGCCAGACGCCCTTGGACGGCTCACAGGGAGCAGGCATTGGGAACCGGCGCAGCCCGGCCCCGCTCCGTCTCCCGCCTCCCCTTTCTCCAGTGCTGCCTCTGGACATGAG
>NW_010172565.1:72763-89610 GCF_000695765.1 Mesitornis unicolor
TGCTGGGCTGCCCAGTTTGGTAACTGGGGGCTGGCACTTGCCCAGCTGAGGGCTGCAGCCCGAACACACTGCAGAGCCCTAACGGTGGCATTTGAAGCTGACCGGGTGAAATGGATGTTGATGCATCTCTGTGGGGAAGCTCATAGCCCCTGTGGGGACGAGAAGGCTGTCCTTCCCCAACAACCACAGCTCAGGGTGCAGAACTGACCCCCAGGATTGTTCCTAAATGAAGGTGCAGATCCCATAACATCAGTGACCTGGGTATGGCATGGCTGCAGCTTTCCTCCATCAGCTGCCACAATGTGATCCAGTCATGCTCTGAGCATCCAGGACATCTCTGTCCAGTTGCATGCCATGTCTCTGACTCCAGCTTCACAGCCTGAGATAATTCTTCCTCTTCCCCTGCATCTGTGGGTTGGTTTTCCTCCTTCTCGCTTGCACTACTGCTGAGCTGAGGGATTTAACCTGGGAGGGATTTGACTTGCAGCACTGCAAGGAGCAGCTCAGAGACCTCTGCATACGTCACTTAGTCCAGGGGGAGCAAAGTTTTTCCCTCTTTTAAGCCGAGGTGACACTGCCTGATCCCCCTGCCATGGCTGTACATCCCCCTGCACCCCCTGGAGCCTTCCTGGCTCCCAGAGCATCTCAGGACCAACAGGAGCAAGAGGAGTCTGGGGAGAAAATGCAGGAATTCAGGTCTCCAACCCGCTGTGCAAGTGAATGTAAAAACAGGCAAGTGGCCATATCCTAGTGAAGGGGCAGAGTTCAAGAGCGCGGTTATTTTTAGTAACAATTTGGGAATGGAAAATGTCTTTCAGCTTAATGAGCTTGTTTCTTACATCCATTTAAAGTGCTGCTCTTTAAACCAGCTGGTGAAATGATGCTGGGTTTGGTTTTTGTTTTTTAAGGATATATTTCGGTTGAGGAAAAGGATCTGGTTTAGGATTTTCTGACCTTGCTTTAGCACTGTTGATGTTTGATTATACTTTGCAGTGTCCAGCTTTTTAGAGTGAAGTGAGGTAGTGATTTTTGCTGTTCATTTCCAGAGCCATTCCCCACGTGGATTGACTGCATGCAGAGGTTTCAGTCCCCTTTTTAACACTCCATTTCACGGTACCTACTTTTTTTATCATCAGGGTGGTATTTTGCCTATTGTAAAAAAAATGCAGCATTCAGTTGAAAATGTCGGAGAAAGCGCCACCATTTATTTCTTGTATCTCAGCTTTTGAGGTTGTTTGCCATCGTAGAAAGCTGTATCTTTGAACAAAAAGGAAGCACATGAACACAAAGCAGAAGAAACACTGAATTAGTTTCCCCAGCTATTGTGGCATTTTCGATACAAAAACAGGTACCTCAGGCATAAGAGCTTCAAGATGCTGATGATACAGAGCTAAGATGTAGCTTCATGAAAAGGCAGCAGAGCCTAATAAATCCCACTGCCAGGGAAACGGAAATCCTCAGTAACCCTCCCTCCACCCTGCACTTTGTAAATAAAGCAGCTACCCTCTTGTAGGCTCGCAGGAGATGGAGCAGGTTTGGGTCTCGGAGGCCACCGGAGCCCCCAGGCTCTCCAGGAGGAGGGTGGTGTGCCCTGGCAATGCAGGGGCACGTCCCCAAAATGCATCCAGGTTGGAGTGATCTGGAGAGCATCATCATCCCTGTGGGTCTCTGCATCTGCTGAGGAATAGCAAGGAGCAAAGATGGGAGCGGATCAGAGCGTGCTGAGAAGAACAGGAGAGCCAGGGCCAAAAAACACATCTTCTGCTTACCCACGGCTTTCACACTGCCCAAGAACTGAGCTGAGCATCAGTGCCTGCCCCTGTAGTGCCCAGGGACTCCAGACGCTGGATCTGTCCACTCAGAGAAAACCCCATTCAGTCTGGTTTTGGTGGGAGTGAATTATCCTTCCCTCTCCTCCCCCATGAAAAGAAACAAACCCCAGCCAGTCATCCATGCTATTGTTCCTGGAAGGATGAATTTTCATCTCGGAAACAAGTGTTCATCTGTATTAGCGCAGCGTAAGCAGTAATTAGGAGCCGCTGTAGCCTCCATGTCTCTCCCAGCAAACAAACAAGCCTGGGATGCTCCTACCCATGGGGTCTCTCAGAAACCTTGGCCTCAGTGGAAAATCCTTTCCCTTTGTGCCTCTTCCTCTCCTCATTAACATTCCTCCAGCACAAAAGCGCGGTGCCCACCAAATGTGGCACTGCCACGGCGTGGGGGACCTGGCTGCAAGCGCCTGCATTGCATCTATGACCAGGCATTAAAAACAGAGCATGCACTGGACATCTTTCTGGTTTTTAAATCTAATTAGTCTGCAGCTCACAGCATCAGGTTTCTCTTAAAAAGGGAAGAAGGGATAAAAAGGAGGATTGGGATTCTGAGGTATTCACACATCTTAAAGAGCAGGGACTTGGTGATGTTCATCACGAAGCTTGCAGTGTTTCTCAGAAGTGGACTCAAAACTGCTTATTTAGCCATCAAATGCTGCACCACGAGCAAAGGCAGAGGTGTCCAGTGTTGATGTGCACACCGGCAGAGGATGGATCTGGCATTTTTGCACAACAGCCCTCAGATCCAGACAGCTGAAGCTCATCTGCAATCCATGGGACAATAAATTTGGTTCTTAGAGGTCAATGAGAAGTGTTCTTGACACATGGGGCTCTGTATCTTGCTGTACCATGGCCTGGGGAAGTGCAGATGGGCTGGAGAAGCTCGAGATGACAAATGACAGCAACCAGCCTTAGCTGAGCGCAGGCAAAATTGAGCGGAATAACACAAGAGACTCTTCATCAGGTGCCATGGGAAACACAGGCTTCTGTCCTTGGCTCGGCTTAGACATAGCTGGAGGAGGTGGGGCTGCCTCTCAGAGCTCTTCAACTACAACATCTCTTTTTCTCCTCAAGTGGATTGCAAGTTTTAAATGCTTCCCTTATATTAAGAAAAATCAGACTAGAAAACCTCTCAACCTTACGAGTCTCCTTGAAGAAAAATAAAGACATTGGCACAGCCATCAAGGCAGAGGAGAGCGTGGGGAAGCTCATCTCTGAAAACACAGAGTGGCAGACAGGGCTGGTGTGACAACAGCTTGGGACTGCTTTGCCTTGCAGGAGAGTGTTTTCTGGGCAATATACTTGGCTTGCCTCCTGCATTTAAGGTGAATAAACCTTGATCAAATGGTGTACCACCCTCATGACCAGAAAAACCAGCATTGTTTGGAACAGCACAGTCCTGACCTCGTCTAACTCCTACAGCCTGAGCGAGAAGGTGGAAGGACAAGGACATGGGCATCCTTTCCCACATCCATCCCAGACAAGCCTTGTAGTTTGTCCAGATGAGCTTTGTCCATCTGCTGAAGCACTAATTGAGTGCGATGGGAGATGAGAGGGTGACGCTGCTCTTGCAGAGCCCTTGCCAACCCTTCCCTCCTCCCGGAGAGCAGCGGGGATGCGTTCTCCACATCCTTCACCTCATTATCACCATCTTATTGCAGTAAGAGCAAGACAGCCCTACTGAGGTTTGGAAAGGTCTTTGTAGGTCATGCTGTCAAGTGCCTTGTTATTGCAGGCACTCTGCAGTTTAATCCTCTTTCCAAGGTCCTGGAAGCCGAATGTCTCCTGCCCCACCGAGCAGAGCAGAAGGGCACAGTGTGGAGGGGACATTGATGAGGAGCAGGAGAAGGGAGCCAGCAGCAGAACCAACTCCTCGGAATTGCCACACTGTGTCCTTGCTAATGCTGCAAAGCATCACATGGGAGACAGGAGAGAGAAGCATCTTGTGGCCTCTTCAGAGTTGGAAATGTTTTTTTTTCTTAAATATACATTGATTGTGCTGCAAGGGAGAACTTGGGTGGGAGGAGCCAGTTGCAGAACCCCTCTGTTTTTTTCTCTAGTCTGTGAGTTTCCAACTTACATGAGAGGAAGAGAAAAATCCAGCATAAGCAACCAGAACCAAATGATATAATGATCTTTGTTTCTAAATTTTACTGTATTACAGGGATGGAGCACCATCCATCCCGGTCCACAAGACTGCTGGGAAGCCGAGAAGAAAAAGGTATTCCCATTTCAGTATTACCAGACAAGCTGCTATGCAGCATACCACATTTGTATTTCTCTTTTTTTAAAGCTAAATAAAAAACAAAGCCACAAAGAACCCCAGCTCCCAAACCAAATCCAGTCAAAAAATGTATTTTTGTCATCTCCACTGTGGTTTATTTGACTAATCCCCAGTGGGAGTGGGGAGTGGACTTCAGAGATAAGGTCCTAGGTCATTATGGTGAGAGGTCTCTTCACTACTGAAGATTTTCCTTCACACAAACAGCCCATATTGCATGATTTAAAAAAAAACAAAACTGATTTGCTTGAATCCTTGCTCCTTATTTTCTTCCCCCTACCCCACCTGCTATTTTTCTCCCGTATCTCAAGAAACACAGTCCCCATTCTGTTCTGAAATCAGCATCTCTGCTAAGAAGGAGCGCTGACTTTTCAGGTCCTCAGCAAGTCTGGGGAAATACTGATTGTAGTGAATTGCAGACATCTACTAGTGGCCTTACACCAGAGGAGATCAGAGACATGGAGGACTCTGCTCAGAAGCTGTGTGACTGGCAGTTCTTGGACACTTTTGCCTGCTCCTTGCACCTTGGATGTCCTCTCAGTTCTGCTGGACCACATCTGCAAGCATGGAGCATCTGCAGAGATGTCCATGTCTTGGAACCCACAGATTATGTGAGTCTTGAATGCCATCTGCAAATCCCTGCGCCTTTCAGGACAGCATATTGGGCTCACCACTGCAGGAGCTGTGTGATGCTTCAGGGTGAATCTGAAACTAGGAAAGTGAGGACACTAGATTTGAAATTAATTCAGCCTCTGGATCCTGAAGAGGGAAACCCCTGAAGGAACGAGGTGACAGTAAGATGACCACTGTTTGTGTGTGCACTGACAACAGCACCCCAAGGCAGGCACAAAGCTGTTGCAGGAGTGAACCTGTTGTTCACATGAAGAATGAAGCTGTTCCCACTTCTTTTCTCGAGCTGCCTCGAGAGAAAACAGCATCTACAACATCTACAGGAGTCACTGTCTTGTAGGCATTCCCAAAAGCTACATCCAACAACTAGGGTCTGGCAGATGTCCTGTGATTTTACTAGGTGAGGAACAGGTTGGATGCATAAACACCTGGTAATGTGGGTCCTGAGCACGAACAGCAACTGGACTTCACGTAGTACAGTCACCTCGTCCTGCAAATGCTCACCTCAGTGAGGACCTGTGCATGAAGCTGCTTCCGAGCAGGCAGGGAGGATAAAGGCATCTCTGAGCTCAGGGTTGGGAAACAGGGACTGCTTTTCAGCAGCCCAGAGATGGGATTTGGGATGGATAGATGGAGGTCATCCAAGCTGCAGGGAGAATTGCAGAGTGATGCCAGGCTTTGGAGAGGGCTGTCTGCTCTTGGAAACACCAAGGTAGCAAAGCAGGTAATGCTCTCCCTGGCCAGGGCTTGGTTTATCTTTGGAGCTGACATACCCAGTGTGAACACACCATCTGCTCTGCCCGGGGCGTCCCTGCTGCCGGCAGCCAGCTGGGCAGGGGTGAGCATCCAGGGTGTGCATGGGGCTGGGATGAGTCAGCTTTCTGCTGGCCAGGAGCAGCAGCACCAACTTCCTGGTGTAGCAGCTCAAGGCACAGATCAATAGAAATAACTACTCAGATGTGTAATCTCTTTCCATATGTCTCTTCCATCTATTGTTTGTATCAGCTAGATTCAGCCTGATCACTGGCAAATGCTGTCATGATGACCTGTAGGATTCACTCTCCTGTAACCCTTCAAGTGCATCTGATTCTTCACCCCCAAGGATTTGACTGCTGGTTTTGATAATGTTGAGATTTGCAGATTTAAGGCTTTAGGTAGCTACTGTATCCCCAGACCTCTGCAGCCCTTCCCCACAAATCCCAGTGTCCAGCTGAGTCACTGGTGGATGTGTTTTTTGGACTAACACCACTTCCTGGTGGAGTGGCCCTGGCAGTGGAGGTGGTTGATCTCAGGGCGAGGAACCACACTTTGTACCTTTATCCTTGAGACCTGCTGTGATTGTGCCTCAGGTCTCTGGCATTTAAGTCATTTTACAAAATCCCATTTGTTGCAGATTTGCCTTTCTCTTAGGCTTTTCTGTTATTTAGTAGGTGTTTTATCTCTTTTGATGTGCCCAAAGAAGTTCTGGTGCATCTGTACTGTTGAGGAAGGGTTGGCATTAAGCAAAAATGTCTAGCCTTTTGATGATGGAGAAAACAGGAGTATGGGTTGGGAGAGAAATTTAAGCAGGATTTTATGTTGGCCTGAAAAAGTGAAAAGAAGAATCCGTGCCAGACAAGAGCCAGATGGACAAAAGCTGCGGCACGAATCTGAGCTCTGACAGCAGCAGCCTACCTGGCTCTGGTAGACCAAGCAGGAAACATTGTGTGGGCCTCAGGAGCCTCTGCAGCCTGTAAACTTAAGAGCAGTTTGCAAAAAAAATAACCTCTTTTTGCATGACAGCTTTCACATGGAAGGAGCCTGAATGCTACTGATGTGCAGCAAACAGCAAGGCTGCACCGACGGTGGCTGCAGGAGGGTAGGGCGAGCAGTGGAAATCAGCCTCGGGCTTTGCGTGCTGGAGCTGGGTTAATGGGATCAGCGTCCATATAGGACTTTCTTTAGCATGTGTCTTAATTTCCTGTTTTTTAAGAAATAAGTTTTATATTCTAGGTTTTATTTTTGCACTTGGCGTAGAGCTGGTCCCACTGATTGCCTACAAAGCCTTGCTCTGTTACAGACAGCTCTGATTTCATTAGAACAAAACCTGTGCCCCTGCTGCTTTCTCCTAACATCATATAACCAGCTTCAAATTCAGCAGAGAACTAAAGTGTTAGGATCATTGTCAATAAATAGCAGGCCTCTTACATTACTGAATGGCTCGTTCAGTCCTCAACAAAGAGCTGGATAGGTTCAGGGAGTTGTCTCTCATGACCAGAGTTGGAAACTCCTGTTTCTTGGGCTGTTCTCAGCTGGACTGGGCTAAAACGTACTGTGGGAAACCATGGTCTGTGGAGAAGTGTGTGATTTATTGTATGTAACATGATGATTGAGAGAGTTACTGATGTAACTGTCTGCATAAATCTACTTTCCAGGTTCAGGGAAAGTCTGTGTGCTGGTTTCAAAGGGAGATTGTTAATAATGTTATTAGTATCTAATAAGTGTTTTTGATCTGTGTACTCTTCAGACATTAACTCATCAGCATGTGACATGCTTCTGGCTGGATACTCCTACCATGCAGGATTTGGGACAGGTCTCTCCTGTCTGTTTAGAAACTGCCCAGGGACAAGGGCTGGGTGCTGGTTTACATGGAGCAGCTGCCAGCAGAACGCAGTTCCTGTCCCTCAGCATCCCTGTCCTGCCATGGAGCCTTGCAGCAGCTGTTGGCATCACTGCTGGACCAGGCAGCCAGATGCAGGACGTGACCTCCATGGAGGTCCAACACTAACAGGCTCAGAAGATGGTTAAACTCTGGACTTAAGCTTTAACCTGACAAATTTCTCTTTTCTTTAGGATTCCCTTATACTATCACTTCACCTCATTTTCCTCTTCTGCAGCAGTACTCATCCATTGCCCTCTTCTGTGGTGACTTGCAGTGTAGTTCCCTTTGATCTTCATCACATGGCTTTAACTCTTTTGCTTCCAGGACTTCTCCCTCTGCAGAAAGAGGAGTTTCCCAGCAGAGGCAAGGTTTAAGCGGGACCCTTGCTCACTGTGCTCCCACAGAGCATCCAGGGCTGCTCAGTGGCATCCTCAAACCTCACGTCCCTTGGACTACCCAAGCCCGAAACCACTGACCACATAGGTGGGAGAATAAGGCATCAGATGTGTGTGTGCTTCTACAGGTCACAAGGACTGAGGATGCTTTAGGTTTTAGTAATGCCTGTAGATCTGTGGAGCTTTGGGGTCCCTGCTCAGCCCGTGACACCGTGTTTGGGAGCCCTAGGCTGACCTTGTCCTTTCTCTGTCCCCTTCCAGCTGTCCAGGAGGAGAGGCAGCGGGGGAAGGACCGCAACGAGAATGAAGTGGAGTCGACAAGTAGCGCCAATGAGGACATGCCCGTGGAAAAGATCTTGGAAGCTGAACTCGCAGTGGAGCCAAAGACAGAGACGTACATTGAAGCAAATATGGGCTTGACGCCAAGCTCGGTAAGGCCCCATCCCCATCCTGGGCACAGGGGGCAGAAGGAATGGCTTGTGCGGCCTCAGGATTGAGCTAACATGGATACAGCAGTAAGCCTAGGTCAGAGAGGGGTTATCTGGTGGGTAAAGGAATAAGTAGAGCTCAGAAATGCAACATTGCTGTAGATACCATGTGTGAGCTTTGATAAAAGCATGAAGAAAGCAAACCCCTCTGCTCCAGCACTGGTGCTTGTCTGTCTCGCTGCCACAGCGAAAGAGCAGATACTGTAAGGCATAATTAGGGCTCACAGAGAAGATTTTATTTAACAGCCCTTAGTGCTAAAAGACAGGAAGAGACTCCATGCTCTGAAAGGCTCAGAGTTCAGTCAAGCCAATAAACAGAGCTCTGTGGCTGAAGTGCAAAGAGATAAGAGCTGTAAAATCAGGGTGTGACTTTTCAGATGCAGAATTATACAGCTGCTTGGCTCAAAGAAGGGAAAACCTGGAGAACGTTGCTTTCAAGTTCCTTTCCCAAGCTTGTGTTATAGCTGGACCTGCTCAAAGCAACCAGGCTCTAACGGGACCTTATGTGAACAAGAGATGGGTGACAGGGAAATAGGAAAAGAGCAAGAAGCTGTGATGAGGGCAACCGTCTTGGCCCCTTTCCAAAGAGATCCCCTTATCAGCAGGTTATAGCCTTGCTTAGAGGATGCCTCCCTGCACAGCTGCTGCCTCCAAATGTGTGAGCCAGCCTGTCCTCTGAAATTCTGTTTTTAGGATAGATGCTATGTGAAGCCCTCATGAAGGGCCCTGTTGAGGAGAACTTGCTGCCCAGACTGGGCAGCATTTAGGATGCAGTCCCACATTTAGGATGTAATCCCCATTCCTCACTAGCCCCAGTTCTCATGAAAGTAATGGGAACAGAGGAATGCCTCCAAAAGGTAGGAGTACAATTAAGGCAACTAAAATAGCAGGAGGGTCAGGAGTGGGGCTAATTATCCCTGTCTAATAAGGGAGCCCTGGGATACTATGGGACTGGGAAGTCTCAAAGTAAAGAAATGGAGGGGAAGAGTTAAAAAATAAATCACCATGTGCCGCTATGCCTGTGCTTTTGGGGCCGAGGTCAGCTGCACATGTTTAATTTCTCATTTTGCCTTATGGAGATGGCTTCTGACAGGCACACACCATCCCATGGCATGCTCTGTTAGCAGGGGGGGGACCATCACTGCAAGGTGTCATCAGGGCTGCAGAGGGTATTAATTACCCCAGTACCCCCCTGGCTATTGCCAGGCTTGCCGCTGGGGAGGGAAGATGCTGGAGTGAGGACCATGACCCCGGCAAGCAGGAACATCTGCTGAAATATCCCTCTGCCTTTCCTATTGCTCTGTGCTTGGTATCTGTGAGGCCAAGGTGATGAAATGCAACTATTTCTAGGAAGTGGAAGGACTCTGCAGTATTTATTTTCTGCCACAATAATACTTTATGTCTTTCTTTATATGAGACTTGGAGGATTGATCTGGAAATACCTTATCCAGCAAGGCTTGACAAGGGATCTCAGAATCAGGCTGCTCCGTGTAGGAGTCTAAGTCTTGACTTCCTCTATGGGATGCTCCTTTGGCCTTTACCTATGAGGACACTTTATGGCTGGCTACATGAGGCTTTCCAGTGCATAAGGCTTCCTGCTAAGGACAGGGACAATTTCTCCATAAAACAGTCCAAAAGCAGATACCCCTCTGCATTTGGGATCTCAGTTGCACCCCACAGGCAGTGATGCTCTCCAGCCAGAGCGTCCCATTGCCATGGAGCTTTTGCAAGGGGCATTTTTTGAAGGAGGCAGCTCAGCCATGATTAGCGAGGGGCTTGCAGAGGCTGTGACGGCTATCAGGATTAAAAATACTTCAGGGGGATTGCAGCCAGCCATGTGCTGACTTGAAAACAAACCCCAGAGAGCGAGCTGAAATAAATGGCTTCGTCTGGCACTGCGTCTCCTCAGCCTCTTGTAGCAAATTGAAAGCTGGTTCCTGCATAATTCAACACGCATTACTGTGAACAAGGATGTGTGTTGCATCTAAATAGAAGCAGGAGGCTTGTTGAAATGCCCTATTATTGTCGAGCGCTTCTGTCGATGAGGTGACATTTGTAGCAGGTTTAGCAGATGTATGAGATCAGCAGCTTGCAGTGACGAGGCCACGGGATGAGGAGAGGGTAGACGGAGGAGCTGCCCTCCTCCTAGCCCTCCCCAGAGAGCCCATGTGATGGAAAGGCAGACAAATTCAGTCCCTAATAGACATGAGGTAAAGCATAAGCTGTTTCTTATTAGCCTGGTATGTTGGGTCCTTTTATTTGTGCCTCTGCACCTTAGTCCGTCTGCATCGAATGCGGAGCCGGAATGCTCCAGCGCTTGCAAGGATGTTTCTGCTGGTCTGGGCTGGAGATGGTTGGGTGCTGTAGGAGTTCACAGCCTCCTCTCCCAGATGCTCTCATGCCGGTGACCGTTACCTGGTGCCCTGGTCCCCTGGCTGCTCTGAGAGCAGAGATCCCAGCTCTGGCTGAGCTGATGCCTTGACTCTGGTTGAACCCTGACACCTTGACTGACACCAGGGAGGATGGGCTGTGTTTATGGTTTGAAGCCCATGGTGGGGAAAGGGGGAGTGGAGTGGGGTGCAGTCTTTGTGGGAGGCACAGACAGAATGGGGAAGGATGCCGAGCAAGGCAGAAAGCAACTAAGAGGGGATCTGCCTCCGCAAATCTGCTCTCCTTCTGCCTTGGGTGGTAGGAGAGTGCCAAGACTCAGCATTTTGATGACCATCACTAAAACACTCACTTGAAGTAATTGCTCCAGTGAGGCCCTGATAACAGCTCTTCAGCCACTGCAAATAGCTGCTAATTGTGTTGGCTGGCTTCTGTGGCAAAGGCGATTACACCCTGTGGAGGTTCCCACAAGCTGTAAATGAGCGTGGCTGTGTCCCAGGACACCCCAAGAGCCTGCATGGTCCCTGCCCCTCAGGAGCTGGGCACTGGCCATCCATGCTGGCTGTACCTGTCCCCAGGCCGTGTGATGGGGAACAGGGATAGATTTGCCTCTGCCCCGTGTCCCCGGCAGCTGCTAAGCTGGGCTCCTTCTGTGTAAGCACCACCTCGGATGGGCTCCTGGCCACAGAAAGGCAAAGCCTGTAACTGAGAGGTGTTATCCCCATTAGCTCTTAATTGGCCTTTGAGCAGCCGGTTTCAAGTCACCATTTTCTGGAAGATGTCTCCGGGCTCCGGTTTTCCAGAAGGATCAGGTGCCCGCGTGTCCTTTCATTCTGTCACACTCCGGCACCGTGCCCTTGCTATTTACTGCAGGAGGGGATTTGCTTACTATGGTTTCTGGTACTGCTTTGCAGATCCCCTTCTGGAAACAGGGTCGTTTCGGCCTGTGGGGACGATACTTTTAGCTGCCTCTCGAGCTACGGTGATTAAGTTCTGCCAGGAAGCACCATCGTGGTTCCAGGAACTGTCATCTGAGGTGTAATTAAAGGCTGGGCCCCTCACAGAGGCTTTGTAGGCAGCACTGGAGGCTGGGTACAGCTTGTGCTTCACTGGCGATGCAGCCAGTGGCTGGGAGAGCTCCTCCCAGAGGCTGGGAGAGCTGGAGCCCAGCTTGTTGCGTGGGGGCGAGTCCTGGAGCCGGTGACAACCTGCCCAGAAGCAACCCCTTTGGTAAAAAAATCTAAATTTCTCAAAAGACCCCTTTCATCGGACTGTGCAGCCACTTGCTGCTTTGCGGATCAGGTTCTGCAGGAGCATGGGGTCTTCCCGTAGATCGTGTCCTGCTCTGGGGTGTGCAGGGCTCCATCTCCATCCCCCGCCATGGGGACACCTGGGTGCTCCAACTTGGTGACCAAACTGGGATGACTTGAAGTTGGTGATGTTTCTATAGCCTGGGTCAAGAGTGTCCCTTCTTACTCTTTCTGGAAATGCCTCTGAATGCTGATGTTCCCTGTGTTTCCAGTGAAATGCTTAACCCTGCAAAGCTCCTCCCCACACCCAATGTAAGGTTTTCCTGTTGTCCAGAGGAAATCCTGTCTTATCTCCCTTTCCTGGGGAAGCACACAGTCCCTGCTCACGTCTCCTTCCCCAGGGAGACTCCTCTGCCCTTGCACCCCTCAGGGAGCTGCTAGAGATGGGCAGAGCGAGGAGGGGACGGTCCCCATAATGATGCTCCCTGCTCCTCAGCTGTGCTGCTGAACGCCAGCCCATTCCCATCCATCTCTGCATGCAACAGGTGAAAATGCTTCAAAGACGAATGCCCCTCGGCTTGCCAGATGCTGGTTATTTTAAGCTTGTAGAATGGGAGACGTTGGCCACTGAGGCACAGAGATTGTGTTTGCTGCCAGGGGACAGCAGAGGGGACCGGGCAGGGATCCGGGGCACGTCCTTGGGGAGCAGCAGTGGTGTTCAGCAGTGTGCTCCTCACCTGCCCAGCTTGGGAGAGGGGTTTGCTGTAGCACAGCCAGCTCATGGTGAGGAATGGCCTTGTCCTGCCGAAACCCAGACTTGCAGAAGGGAGAGTTTACGCTGGTGTTCATGTCTGCTCTGCCTCCAAATTCACACCCCTTCCCCCTGCGATCCAGGGGTGAAGTAAACACTCCTCCTCCGATTTGGAAACTGCTCTTTTAAGGACATGGAAGAAAAATAATTGTATAATCAAAGCTGCTAGATATCAGCAGGGATTACTGTGGGATATGTGGAGGGGCTTATACATCCCTGTCCAGAGGTAAACCCTCTGTACACACTTCACGAGCGAGCTCTGCCTTCCCCAGGGTTCGACAGGCTCTCCTAGTTCCTAATCACAAGCCCACTTGAGCTGTTAGCAGTTCCTTTAAACAGGGATTTGGTGTGTTTAGGCTGACTGTCCTCCTTGAGAGCAGATGGTTTTTGTTACTGGATAATATTTCAAAGGAAAGGCTTTTTCTCTTTTTTCTGTAATGCCTCCTCTGGTGCTGGTTTATCAAGCTGGGAGGTGCTGGCACAGGGAGTGGGTGCAGGAGCCTGCCCTTCCCTGGGCTGGAGCTCGTTGGTTCATCAGTCAGCATGATGGATATTGGGTCTCAACACTCCTGGTTCCTGTTTCGGACCTTGCTAAAAACTACTTAAAACCATGTTGTGGAGAAGCCAAGTCACCTCCTTTGCTTGTGACTAATAACATCCACGTCTGGGGTGCTCCCGACTTCAAGCCCCTTCTGCTGCCCCTCCAGCCTCTCCTCTCCTCCCTGCTTTACCTTCTCTCAGCTTTTCAAATCTCCTTTTCTCGGCAGCCCAATGACCCAGTGACGAACATCTGCCAGGCAGCGGACAAACAGCTCTTCACCCTGGTGGAGTGGGCCAAGAGGATCCCCCACTTCTCCGAGCTGCCCCTGGATGACCAGGTCATCTTGCTCAGAGCAGGTGAGTGGGAGCCGTCCCCACATGAGCTCCAACATGAGGCTGTAGGAGTGTGCTACATCTCTCTGGTGACAGGGATTACGGTTAGATTTAGGTCCCAGCAACTTGAAAGTCATTAACTGCTCCTGAGTAACAGCCTCTGATAATTCAATTGCTAAATAGAATTTAAAAAGCCCCAAGGGACGTGTTGCTGAATGCAATCCAAAATGTTGCACCAGCAGCCAACCCGCTGAAAAATGGCCCGGCTTCACCTCCGATGAGCGAGGCGCTCCGAGGTGTGCACTGGGGTGTTTAAACCAAGGCAGCTCTTCCTCCCGAGCTGAGACTTGAAAGACCAAGTGGGCTCAGGACTCCATGAAATTTCATCAAACTGAAATGTTTGATCATAATTAAAACCAGAGAGGGGAGAAAAATGTATCACCATCTCTCTCCCACCCACCAAGATGAAAATAAAATTCTCCGAGCTTATTTTAAATTTCCTTGTGCAGCAGGGGGTCTGCAGCAACAGAGGCTTTGGGAGGTGAAAAGCAGCTGTGAAAAGGATCCTCTTCCATCGAGTAAATCCAAGCCCCTACTGCTGGCAGGTTATGAACAAAAACCAGGGGGGGCAAGAAATCAAGAGCTCGATGAGGTTTCATTTTAGGCATGAAGCTCTTTGCATAGCTCCAGTCATCAGATAAATGGTTAAAAAAGCTTTGGTTTAACACAGTGGAGGGTTTTGCTCCCTCAAACCAAGAGGAAGGGAAGCTGTCTGTGGGACACATGAAGTGGCTTCCAGCAAATGACAAACTCCATGTGAAGGGTGAGACTGGGAGAGGAAGTAAAGAGACTTCAGTGGCTGGTGGTGGCACCCAGCTCTGCTTAGGGATGAGAGAAACCACCCTCAGCTACTCCAAATAGTCAAGGGAATTGAAAAGGGAGTGATGGAGGAAAGGGGAGAACCGTGCAGGGTGTGTGCTTCTCTCTGCACTCTTCTGGCTTGGGTTGATGGCCTCTGTAGAGGAGACACTGCTGATCCACCTTGATGGCAGCATTCATGACTTCTTACTGTAGAAAGGGTATGCCTCAAAATAAATGCCAATGAACTTGGAGAGGAAAGTGCTTTAAGAACCAAGTGCAAAGCATTCGCTTCAACACAAAACATAGAAACTGCCAGAACTTTTCTGGTCCATGGTCTGAAGCACATTGCTTCAGAAAAAGGTATAAGAGTAGGAAGATGATGGAATTGGTGGTTCCCTCTTCCCACCACACAAACACTAGCTGTCGTTCTGTTTAATAAGGCTGACGTAGCCCAAATACATGAATCTTTATGCAATTTTTTAGTTGACTGTCAACCAGTATAACTGCGTACCTTGGCCCTGCATACAGATACCCAGTGCCTCCTGCAACCTCTCTGAAATCCTTGACCTCCATGGTTTCTGGGCGATTAAGTCTCACCGTTTACTGGTGTAGGTTTTCTGCTCTTCTTGTATTACTGAAAGGAGATTTTTATAGGCACATTTCATCTAGTCGTTACAGCAGTAGTCCGGTAATGGAGAATTTGGGGGTTTTATTCTTGCTGCAGACTTGGCCAAGTCCCATGTCCTTCCAAGACGGCTCCTGTTAGCCCTTGAAGGTGCTCCTCTGGTTTTAATGTGGCTGTGAATATTGCCAGAGCTGGCTCACTGCCCTCTCTGCAAAATACAAAATGCATGTTTTTGAAGAGGGTCTCTAGAGCCTCTTGTGAGAGTGGATGAGCAGGAAGCATCTCTGTAGAAATCTTTGAGGGCTTTCAGCAGATATCACAGGGAAGAGCTGCATTCAGACAAAATGCTGTCTGTTGTGAAGTGGAAACACAACGTATAACAATAGCTCAAGGCTTTCCTTTCTCTTTAGCAGAAGGCTACTGAAAGCTCAGCTGGAGACTTTCTGATCTGATGTCCTCTCCTTTGTGCTGGTGCTTGCTATGAGCAGCTCCAAGCTGGCATCCTGAAGGGGCCACCCCATGGGGCAGGAGGAGAAGGGGCTGCAGACCCCATCGCATCCCAGATTTCATGGTGGTTCTAAGCCAAGAGGTGGGCTGAGCACCTGTGAGCATCTCCGTAGGGCCTCAGATAACCTCCCCCAAGTCTTTTAACCAGTGGCTCTATCTATTATTGAGTGGGGAGAGTGGCCTGCTGGGAACAGCTGCCCATGAAATATTTAAGTATTAAAATTTAGCTAAGAGCGTCAGTCAGGTTCAGTCATGCATCCGCAGAGGCAAAATTAAGTGGAGCACGCATCTTTGGAGGAGCAGTGCTGGATGGGCTGACAGTAGCTTTCCTCTAATCCTGAATCATTTAAAAACCTTCCCTCTCTGAGCTTTTTGGAGAAGGATACCCAACTTTTTAAGCCTGTTTTCCCTGGGTTTTCTCGTTTCCGAGCTTGCTGTGGCTGAGATGGCAATAACCCGATGTTTTCTCTGCATTGAGCCAGCCTGGCAAAGGATGCTGAGCAACTACATCTCTGCAGCTGCAGTTCATTTTACAGGGCTGGTGGGGAAACTTGGTACAGAGATGGGCTGGCACAGCGGTCACTGCATTGCCAGGTGCCTTCCCTATCCAAAAGCATCCCTGAAGGCTGCAGCCACCTTGTTTGATGAGAAAGAAGTTGCAAGAATCAAAGAAATCTGCTCTTTTTCTCCAGGGTTTGGGCTGAAACGCAAAACTCTTTGGGCAGATTTGTTTGATCCTTAGCTCAGATTTGCTGCCTGTGGTCATACTTAATTTTTCCCAGCTTGTCTCTTTATCTTGTCAGATTTAAAAGATTCTCTGTCAAAAGCACCAGGTAGAAATAGGCTCCCCATTTCATCCAAAGCATCCCAGCTCTAACTGGGAATAATTCAGCTGAAGGATGCTGATCAATCCAGCACTCCTTCTCTGAAATAAGCCCAGCACAGATGTTGGCAGCATCTTGTAGCATCACCACATTCATGTATTCCTGGCAAGTTGAAGGAGCTGTGTGTGGAGCTGCTGTGAGTCTGTGTGTGATGGCTGGTGGGGGACACCCATTTTCTGCAGGTCTGGCTCTGGGAGGTCCTCTTCAGCCATGGAGTGTGGTTCCTGCAGGCTCCTGGTGCAGATCCACGTCTTCTGCTCCATCCTCCTTGGGTTTCATGGTGTTGCAATCCCTCTGCAAGTGCCAGGCCTCGCCCAGTAAAGAGCCAAATAAATGTTCCCGTGGCTGGGGTGGAAACATCCTGTGGCCACTTAGGGAAGA
>NW_010172565.1:89641-101992 GCF_000695765.1 Mesitornis unicolor
TTGTCAACATTTCGAATGGCATAACCCATCATCTGCAACAGTAGGTAAATACAGCACACTTGAACCTTGCGTTTATTCCAGTCAGTGAGAAAAGCCACGTTTCTGGGGCAGGAGAGGTGAAGGATATCGTTGCGTTGCTTTTCCAGCCTGGGAAAATAAAATCAAATATCCTGGTGTTTCAAGAAGCCCTGTGTTCTGAACACCAGAACATTTTCAGGGTGGATAAATCAGCCATGTGATAAGAGTTGCAGAAGGCCCAACTTGTCTTATTGAAGATGCCTCTCTTGGTTCAAAGTCACTAGAATTTCCACCCTTCATGCTTAACAGCATTTCTTCTTGTAGCAGCTTTGTTTTGGGCATTTTTGAACTCAGCTGGTAGCAGATTTAAGAATTTGAAGATGTATTAATTTAGGAAGAGGAGCTGGAAGGCAGTGAGGGAGGTTGCATCTTCTTTTCTTGCCCTATCTCCAGCGGCTCCCGTGGTGTTCGGGGTCAGAGGATGTGTTTTCCCATCTCCTGAAGGAGCATGTCCAGTCACTAATGAGACAAAAGCTGATTTCCAAGAACTTATGGAAAGCTGTTCCTGGAGCAGTCATGGCTGTGGGATATCCCTGAAAAGTGGCAGAGAGAGGCAATCCCTTCCAGTATTTAGGCAGAAGCAACAAACCTGCAAGCAAATGAGAGTTTTCATGGTCCCAATTGACCCAGTTGAATAATGGTGAATGAACTTTTGTGCCCCACTGTGGCCTGAAAATGAGCCCAATTAGCTGACACAAAGCGTTAATAGGTCTTTAACTGCTCAGAGACAGAGACGTGGAGTATACGGTCAGGCAGGAACGCACCCACTCCTGGTTCACAGCGAGAGGAGCAGGGCAGAGCTGTTTGCTCTGGTGCCTGCAAGGTTTAGAGAGGAAACTGCTTCCCTTATTAGCGTTATATTTTTAGTGCATTTATTCCTTAACGGTTTTTTCCTTCCCTGACATCCAAGAAAGGGCTGGGTCCCCTCTCCCTTCCCATATCCAGCCTCGTTACTCTAGCAAAGGCACTTCTTGAGCCGTTTCCTCATTTTTTAGCACTGAGGAGGTGACGTTGCTGATTCCCAAACCCACTGAGGACACCGGTGGCTCTAACCCGCTGCCTTGGTTGTTTTCTCCTCCCCAGGGTGGAATGAGCTCCTAATCGCCTCCTTCTCCCACCGCTCCATAGCCGTGAAAGACGGGATCCTCTTAGCCACCGGGCTCCACGTGCACCGGAACAGCGCGCACAGTGCCGGCGTCGGGGCCATCTTCGACAGGTGGGCAGCAGGAGGGATGGACGGTGGGGACCGCATCTCAGCCACCTTGCCTAGACACCCCATCTCTGTCTTCACACCGGGTTGTCTCCATTCCCTGCATTGCAGCCTGCTCGAGGAGTCGAATGGAGATGTGTTGGCACCTGGGCTTGTGGTCGGAGGAGCCCAGGCTGAGGCGTGTCCATCCCATGGCGTGCTTGGAAATGTCCTGGTCCTTGCTGCAGACAATGGCATTAAATCTCCCCTCTTAAACCTGCAGAAGCAGACGGCCTGAAACAGTCAGGGAGAGAGCTGCCCAGTGCAAATCAAAGCCTCTTTCATGGGGTCCAGATGCCTTCTAATGTTACGAGGAGGCTGCTCCTTTATTTCCTTTCATCTTTAATTGGACCAAGACGCGATTTTATTTTCACAATGAAAAAGCACCAGAAATACCCAGCAGGTTCCACATGCGTATCCTGAGGGCTCTTTAATCTCATGCTTTGGGAAAGTGTTTTAAAGCCAGACTTCCAGGGTGTTTGACCCATGGTGCGGCTTAAATGGTGGCTGATTTCTCTGCCCAAGACTCATCTTGAGATGGTTTAGTTGAAACCAAATCACCTTTGCTGCTTTGCTTTGCAAGGAAATTGTTCTTCAGGCCCGTGTGACATCATTTGTTCCTTGTGAGGTCATAAGTGCAAGATCATGACTTCACTGCAGGATCTAACAGGAAGAACTGGGCAATCAGTGAAAAGTATTTCAAGACCGGCACCTGCAGTAAGAGCAAAGGGAGTAATAAAAATTACCGGCAGAGGAAATTGCTTTTAGATACCTGTTGGGGTTTTTTTTTATATTATTATTTTTTATTTTTAGGCAGCGTTCTCAGGTGCCAAAGCCTCTCGGTGAATGTATGAAGCCAGTTTTTACAGTCCCTGTTGTGTCTCACAGGAACTATTGATGTTCCTAATGAGCTATTTTTGATACAGGAGGAAAATGAGGACATATCCTCAGCTGGTACAAGCGAGCACTATCCCACGACTTCATTAACCGCAGGATCTCACTCTGGGTCTGACACCTGGGTGGGTTTTTTTTTCCATTTCTTTTTAATGCTGATGCCTGTGATTTCTGTGTCCTTTGCAGAGTACTGACAGAACTCGTGTCAAAAATGCGAGACATGCAGATGGACAAGACAGAGCTAGGCTGCCTGCGAGCCATTGTCCTCTTCAACCCTGGTACATGCTGTTACCTTCTCTTCTGTCCTCTCTTGGTTGATGCTCTGTCCTTTTGGCTCCTTTTCTTACTTATTGCAAATCATCGAAGGCACCCAGCTCCCCAGGACAGGGCAAGAAGGAAGAGGGGCAAGAATGAAAGTCAAATTGGGTGCTGCACATGCATCTGCCACCTTCCAAGCATGTCCTTTGCAGGTCAGGGATGGTGTTGCTCTCCAGAGCCCCCTCTCCAAGGGGAGTTTTCTCCTTTACAGAGGGCAGTGTGGTTTCATGGTCCAGGATTTTCTCAGTACAGAGCCCAGCCTTGGCTGTGATCATCCGAGGAGATGGCAAATGGTACTTTTGAAGCTGACTCCTGCTCATGGGCTGAGTTCTCTGCTGAGCTTGAGGGGCTTTGTCTTGATCAACGTTGCACAGTCTTCCTATTTTCAGTTTTATAGCGACTCTGTAAAACGAAAGTTTTGGTGCTTGAGGGAGGTGTCCCTGAATAGGAGCAAAAAATAATCTAAATACCCTTACAAAGAAAGTACGGATTAGAGCAAACTTAGAGCACGAACTTTGTTGTCCTGTGTTTCCCAATCTCAGCATCCAAGGGCTTTTATTAAGTGCATTTTTGGAAAAGCCCTCTGCAGACCTGGAGTGGCTGAAAGGCATGAAATGTGCTCATAAAATACACAATAACTTTATTTTTTTGTCTGCAGCTTGCTTAGCTTTACAGACTCCAGAAGGCTGCTGGCTTTCCCCCGTTGGCCCCAGCTGCCCAAGGGAAGAAGGTTCATTGCTGGGCTCTGTTTCCAGCATTTCTCAGAGCAAAGCCCTGCTGCAGCAGGAGACAGACGGGACCAGTCTGTAGATGCCTATATAGCTCTTTTGGGTTGAGTCCCTGTATTTTAGAGCAGGTCAGTCCAGAGTAATAGCAGACAGCAGCGGAGAACAGACCTCCACATCTGTGGCCACCCCTTCCCCTCCCTGCCCTTGCAGGAGCGTGATTTGTACCCAAATGGTCCTTTCCCACCAAACCGTTTCAGCAGGGTTTATTGCTGTTTCTTGGGTTTGTTTTTCTGCTTGACTTATTTTTTTCTCCACCCACCCCCGCCCCCCCCCTTGTAATCACCAGTAATTTATTGTCTGTAATTTGGGATTAGCCGTATATGGTAAAAGAAGGGGAATCTGGAGAGGATCCCGTGGCGCATGTGCTCAGGGATATCGATTGCTTGACTGTCCCTTTCACCCTACTAAAAACAGATCCTCGCTGTGCCACGGGGGACCTGCCAGTGCGGGGGATTTTTGTTTAGCCCTTCTTTAGTGCTTTGTTCTGGGGGGAGATAGCCCAAAGCTCGGGTCTTGAGGGAGTCTTAAAGCCTTTAAATGAGGGTCTGTGACCATTGGAATGACCCGAAATGGTTGGGGTTGGGGTATGAGCGGGGGTAAAACAGATCTGTAGTCGCAAGGCAAACCTTTCAGGGCTGGGATGCTCCCCAGGAGGTGTTAGGGAGTGCCCCAAATACCTGGGGTTCAGACCTCACAGTGGGTCCCCTGATCTGGTGGTGCTGGGAGGGATGGAGAAGGCTGTGGGGGAGCACAGGGGGTGCCTGGAAAGCCTGGAGGTTTTGGGCTGATGGTCTTTTTGTTGCCTTTCAGACTCAAAAGGTCTCTCCAACCCGGCTGAAGTGGAGGCGTTACGGGAGAAGGTGTACGCGTCGCTAGAGGCGTACTGCAAACACAAATACCCCGACCAGCCTGGGAGGTGAGCCCTGTCCTCCTGCAGCCTCGCACCCCTGCAAAACCCCCTACAATGGGTGCTGCAGCCCAGGGTGGGGTCTGAGTGCCTTTTTTGGGGTCGCTGCACCTGCATGCTGGGTCCTTTCCCTTGAGCAAGGTCTTTATTCTCATGCTGGTAAATGTGGCACAGCCAGGACAAGGTCGGGCAGTAACAGCACTGCCGGGACCTGAGGAGCCCCGGCTCCTGCGGCCGCAGCAGTGGGATGAGCAGATGGGGGAAGGGGTATCATTTCCCTTTTGGCAACCACGGAGAGCAAACCACAGCAAAAATAAGACGCACACGGAGTTAATTTTCGGGGGCAGATGAGCATCATTGCTGGGAAGTGAAAGCCTCAATTGATGCTCTTTTCTCCCCTCTCCACCTCCTCCAATCCAGCTGGGAATGGGAGGGGTAATTAGGAATGCTTTCCTGGACCGCTCCGGAGCTGAGTGGGCGCATTTTCCCAGTTACAGCCTGAAGCTGGCAACTGCCAGTTAAGTTTCTGACAGTCATCTGAGAAACCAAAGCACTGGAAACTGCTCCTGGTGTGTATCACTGCTGAGGCGTGAACATTGGGAAAAAACAGCCCAAGCAACTGGGATTTGCATCTCACCTGTGTTCCCAATCTTGTGTGTCTGGATGGTTAAAAAAATAAGGGATGCTCTTACAGCAATGAATGCAGTGGACTGATCACACCCTCAGAAGTAATATTGGACTTATTTTGCCACACTTTGGGTGCCAATGTGCTGGCAGATGGAAAAAAATGCATTCTTAAGGGGCTTTTTGGATGTCAGTCGTTGGCTTGTGGCAGGGCGAGTTAAGATGAAGGTGCCATTGAGTGCATTTGTCTTTGCGGTGAGGAGGGAAGCGAGAGATGAGCACAGAGCAGTAGTGGTTACCTCTCCACCCCAGGCCAACTCTCACACGCACTCCTCTTCCAAAAAACATCACTAAATTGCAGTTCCTAAGCAAATCCAGACCCAGACCCTGGACTTTGGCTGTTATGGTGTTTCAGAAGAGCTTTGCTTTCCTGGTTTTTCTCCCAGTGGGATGAGCTCTTTGCTTTGCACAGGCATCGCAGCTGAGCCATGCTGCCCTCACACGCTGTTGGCAGAGGGGTTGCTGGGCACAGGGCTGGCGTGGGGACATCCCCGCTCTTCAGCAACCAAACCACCACGAAACAGCTGTATGTGACAGCCATCAGTTGAAACCAGTTCTCCAGGGCTCTGCTTCAATGACCAGTGATGTGTGAGGCAGCGTTTTAGGTCCGGTAGCTGCACCAGGAGCTCTGGAGTTTGATCTCTCACTGGCTTTGAATGACCTTGGGTTGGGGACCTCCTTGTGTGATACTTCTTTGGTGACCTTAAAGGGGTTTGCACACTTAGGGCTGTCCTTAGAGCTGTGACTGCGCATTGCTGGCATTGCTGCAGCTCTTGTATGGTGCAGAGCCATGGTGGAATAACCTTGGGAGGGTTAACTCGTGGGCTGGGAGTTGCACAAGAGCTAAACGAAGCTCTCAGGAGCTCTCTCCATCCTCCCGGTCTCATGGCACAACGTGATCACCATCTGGGGCTGGAAACAAGTTTTTCCTGTGGTTGAGCAAACGTCTGGCTGAGGCGGTGGCGGGCACCCTCCCCTGCTCCACGCTGCGGCCAGCGCTTGGCTTCCCCACCACTTCAGATGCCCTTGGGTGCGTGACTTCAGCCTGGTCCCCGGCTGTCTAGAGCTTGTGAGCACCATGTGAACACCAAAAGGGAACTTCTCTGAAGCGGCAAGGCGGAGGGAGGCATTCCCAGGAAAAACCCAGCCCCTGCTCCTCTTTGGGAGGGTACGGTGTGTACGTGACACCGAGCAGCCGCAGGGCATCGGGGCAATTTTCGCCCCCCCCCAGCCATAGCCCTGGCACATTGTGCTGCTGCGGGCTGGTTATCTCACAGTTAAACATATCCGAGGGCTGGAGCCATCATCTGGTTTGGTTTAAAGTGAAACTTCCTGAATGGGATGGTAGGACTGATTTGTTTTTCCTGGCTCGGCTCCCACCATTCTCGCCAGCTCAGCAAAAAAAAAAAATAAGAAAAAGAAAATAGAAGTGTGCATGCGTGTATAATATCTGTGTGTTTGTGCATGTCTTTCTCTGTGTGTGTGTTTGCTAGA
This sequence comes from Mesitornis unicolor, assembly GCF_000695765.1. NCBI lineage: Eukaryota > Metazoa > Chordata > Aves > Mesitornithiformes > Mesitornithidae > Mesitornis > Mesitornis unicolor. Next base: position 96,054 of record NW_010172565.1, read on the forward strand.
GAGTCTCCTTCTCCCTGGGCTGGTTCCGGTCTTTGCTTATGTTCAAGCCCTGATTGTGGAGCCATAAAAACAAATAAACGCGCTCCCAGCTATTAAAGGGCCTTTTCCTTGTTTTGGGAGCGGAAAGGCGACATCCCGCAGTGGCTGGGGTGTGGGCAGGCAGGGTGGGGGCACCTCAGGGTGTCACCATGGGGTGCTCCAGAGCACCCTTGCAGGAGCCAGTGACTTTCTCCCAGCTCCACACCCTCCCACCACCCCCATCTCCTTTGCCCGGTGTGGCTCCTGCGTCACAGTTGGGTCTCCCCTGCCCGGCTTTGTACCCCTCCTAGTTTTTTTGACTCTTGCCAGCATCACGGCTGCGACTTGACGAGCATCCCTGCCAGGCAGGCTGGGGAGAAAGGGCTTTTGTTCGGCTGGGGCTCAGGGATGAAGGCAGGGAGAAGGGAGCAGTCTGTGTCCCGGCTGGTTTGCAGCGCTGCTTCCAGCTTTTGCATCAAAGCCCTTGTCTCCTTCCATCGGCTTCACCACAGCCGGGTTTCTGCCATGCCAGCAGCCCCTGGGGTTCAACAGCCAGCAGCAGCCCCAGTGATGGTGCCTGGTGCCTGCAGGAAAGTGGCATCGCAGCATCATTATTGTTGACCCCACGCAGCATCTCCTGCATCCCCTCCTCTGCCCCTTGCTGTTTTCTCTGACCAAAGACCGAGCTTCTGGAGCTGCTGGCAGCATTGCCCGTGACAAGGCTTGCCCCACAGTGCCTCCTCCCCATGACTGCGGTGTAGGAACCCCACAAGCATCTTGGGGTGCTCACTGAATGGTAATGCACATGCATGACTCATGCATGAAGCCCATGGTGCAGCCCAGTCCAAGGATGGCCTTTCACTTCTTATTTCAGCTGTCAGCAGATGTTTGTTGTAAATAACCACTGTGGCTGCCTGATCTTCAAGTATAGGGCCATAATTAATGATTTGTCTGCACAGCTCTGGGTGTAGCCCCTTACTGCTCTCTACAACCACCTGAAAGGAGATTGTAGTGAGGTGGGTGTTGTTCTCCCAAGTAACAAGTGATAGGATGAGAGGAAATGGCCTCAAGTTGCACCAGGGGTGGATTAGATTGGATATTATGAAAAATTTCTTTGCTGGAAGAGTGGTCAAGCACTGGAAGGGGCTTTTGGGGGAGGTGGTGGAGTCACGATCCCTGGAGGTGTTAAAAAATGTGTGGATGTGGCACTTCAGAACATGGTTTAGTGGGCATGGTGGTGTTAGGTTGGCCGTTGAACTTGATGATCTTAGAGGGCTTTTCCAACCTTAATGATTCTGTGATTCTATGAATCAGAAGAGGTGGTGTCTGACTGCCAGCCTTTCTGAGCAGGAGTGGCCACAGAAGCTCTGAGGGTTGGGGCCGAAGCAGGGCTGTGGTGGGATGTCTGACCATCTTGTGTCTCCTGCCCCCAGGTTCGCAAAGCTCTTGCTCCGCCTCCCAGCCCTGCGGTCCATCGGCCTGAAATGCCTGGAGCACCTCTTCTTCTTCAAGCTAATAGGTGACACGCCGATCGACACCTTCTTGATGGAAATGCTGGAAGCGCCCCATCAAATGACTTAGAGAACTGCTGCTGGGTCAGTCCCTCGCCCAGCCGGGGTCTTGCGGGGCCCCTTCCTCTGCTTTCCTCCGCCCCAGCCCATCCCTCCTTCCTCTCCCCGGCGCTGGAGGCACCGTCTGATCCGGGGCGAACCCCTGCCGTCCTCGCCTCCTCGTCGCCTTCACCCTTGTCCGTTTGCTGTCACTGCTGCATCTCAAGACCTGCTCGCTGGTTCCCTGCGCTAGATGTAGAGAAGTGGGAGCGGAGAGAACTTGCCACCCGCTGCCCTGGCTCACAGCCCTGCCCCGGCCCCAGCCGTGCCATGTGTTTTGGGGTTTGGTGTCACCCCACGTGTGTGTGCTGTGGCCGGCAGCGATTTCCCAGCCTTGGGCAGAAGCAGAGATGGGGACGGTCCCAGCCCTTGGGGCAGTGGGGTTTGGACAAGCCGAGGGGAGTGGTTGAACTTGCTGGATTTGCAGCTGGCTATTTTCAGAAGATGGAGTTTTTGAAAAAGTGAAGAGAAAAAAAAAAAAAAGAAAAAAAAAATTCTATTTTTGGTTTCTAACTGTTATTAGCAGTCTCGGTAGTTACTTCGCGGAGGGAGAGGCGGCCCGGCCCGTGCCCTGCAAATGAGTCACCCGTGGCTGCACAGAGCCTTCTCCTTTCAATTCAAAGCAGAGCATTTGAGATTGAGCTGAATCCCCCCCAAATAACAAAGCAACCGGTGGCACAATTTGCTGGAGCACCCTCTTGCCCTCTCTGCAGCAGGTCCCATGGGCGCCAGCACCTGAAAAATCCCCTTTTGCCATCCCAGCAGGCAGCCGAGCATCGCTGTGTTGCCCAAAGATGCCTCTGCAGTGGATGTGGAGCTGCCCACACGGACAGGAGCTGGCTGGAGCCCTTGCTTTAAGGCTGCCAGAGACTCAGCATCGCCCTTCCCAACTTGCGGGGTCTTGCGGGACCCCTGCCCTCAGCACTGCGCCCAGCATCCCGGCACAGCCCCGCTCACGGGGCTTAGTTCAGCCCTGCCACAGCCATGCTTTATGTCAGGGGCTGTTGCAATGGAGCAGCACGAGCTGGCATGGCGGTAGTGGCTCCTTTTTGGGTTTTTTTTTGGTCCTGCGCTGGTTTAGTGTGGTTAAAGAGGCATTTCCAGCTTGATGGGGTGGGCTCAGCAAAACACCCCCTCCCTGCCCACATCGCGCAGGGGTTTTGGCTGCTCCTCTTGATTCAGCAGCTGCCGCAAGGCAACAATTAGTGGGAGTGCTTGGCCAGGCTGGTAATTGTGGCTGTTAATAAGAGGTGAAGCAAGAACCGAGCTCCCCCTCCCCTGAATGTCCCCCATTTGGGCAGTGAGAGGTCCTGGCAGGGTGGGGGCTGCAGCAGCATCCCATCTGGGATGCCGAGAGCACCCAAAGCACCTTGGCTTTTGCACAGTCCTTTCCTTGAATCTTTGCATAGTCCTTTCCTTGAATCTTTCCATGGCAGCAGGGAGATGGACAGGTTTTTGGGGATTAGGGACACAGTCCTAGGAATGTACCTGCATCCCGCCCAGCCAGGAAGCATTTCCCCTTCACATCCTCATTTCACCCTCATCAGGTGGCTCCAGCGTTCCACCAAATAAATTAATTAGAGAAAAAAAAAGCAGAGCAAGCGGTGAGGGATGCTAGGGAGGGATTTGCCCCTCTTTCCATCCCAAACACACCTTGGAGCTGGTGCTCAGAGCCAAAAATGAGGTGCCTGCAGTTGGGCTCCGGCCAAGGGCTTTCCCCATTGCTTTCATGTCGTCTGGGCTTTAAAATGACAAAGTATTAGGTCCCCAAGGGCTTTATTTCTGTTCTTTATCCCCGTGGGTTGTAGCTGGCTCTTCAACCGCCTGCTGTGTGCCTGGAGGGGATGGAGCAGCGCCCAGCAGCTCCCGCCTCGGTTTTTGAGGGGACGCAGTTGTCACCCTCCTGTTGTCATCCTGCCTGGCAGCTCAAGTCCCCGGCTCCATGCCCTGCAGTGAACCAGGCCATCTCATTGCTTAATAAATACCCAGGATTTCAGGTCATAATTTTCCCTTAGGCTGGCCTGAAGTGGCAAATCCACAGAGGCAAGGAAAGTGTTTTGGCTGTGCGTCTCCAGCAGCCTGCTTGCCGCCGAAAATATTATTAAACAGCTTCACCCTGCAAGAATTTGCCAAGAAAACTAGGCAAGAGAAATGAAATACGTAAAGGGTGCCAGTAAACACGAGCAGGCTGTTCCTTGCCAACGTGTGGCTGGGGCAGCCCCCCGGGGGGGGGGGTTGCCTCCCAGCCGATGCTCAGCCCGGAGCCAAACTGGCCCCCCGGCAGCCCCCAGCCCAGCTCTTGCTGGTGGGAAGGAGCCTGGAGCTTGCTTGCCGAAGAGGGTGAGGATGCTTTATGGAGGAGTCAGTGGACTTTGCACTAGAATAAACCCGCTGGCCTTCTCTGTTTGGTGGAACCACTTTTTTCCTGATGGAGGGCTTGAAAGGGGCTGTTTGGTGCTGGATGCTGAGCTGTGGTGGCTTGCAAGGCTGTGCTCCAGCCGGCTGTAGAGCAGGAGCTCCTGTCCTGTCCCATCCCATCCCATCCCATCCCAGTTAGCATTTAACCCGAGAAGAATAAAATGCCACAAGTAAGAGATGTGTCCTTAGCAAACAGCAAAGGGAAAGGCTCTGCGGGCCAGGGGCTCTCAGTCAGGATGTACATCTCCGTGCCTCAGTTTCCCTGCTGGTGCAGTGCCTGGCCTTGCTTCATGCCCCTGGTTAAGGAGGATTTTGAGGAAAGGCTGAGCATGGGCCCTCTTTCAGCAGATACCGAGGGAGCTCCCGCATTGCTGTATCTCTGTTGCTTTCAGTAAAGCTCCTGTGATTTCCCCAGCCACCACACCGGACATTTTGGGTACCAGCAGCTCCTGACTGCATGTGATCAACCTCCAGAGTCCAGACCCCAGCCCACCCTGCGCCTCCCCCTCCAGCATCACCAGCCCGGCCCTCCCTGTCAGAAGGAAAAGCTTTTGTGCATCCAGTAACATCTGCCACAGCAGCCTTAAAGCAACGTGCTTTTGCATGAGTTTGAGTCTTTCATTTGTATTCCTTTTCACTTTTGGCTTTTTTTTTTTTGTCCTCATTATAATAATTATGAATATACTACATGCTTGTTTGAAGAGGTGATACATGGGTAAGAGGAAGAAAAAGGCACATTATTCACTAGAGAGGTAGGACTTTCATTTAACCAGATCTTAGTACTCTTGTAAAAATCTGGTTTGATTAGGGTGATCTACTTTTTAATTATATTTTTTTAAAATTCCTTTTTCTTGGTGGGACAATCTTTAATTTTCTAAAGATAGCACAAACATCAGCTTTTCAGCCATCCGCCTGCCGCCCTGAATGTTCCTCGCTGTTCCCCAGCACCCGTGGGTGTAGGAAGCCCACCCCGACCCCCCCCAAAGCTGGACCCCGTGCGCCCCTCTGGGGAGGGGACCCCATGCTCACAAAAAAGGGTTGGGGATGGCGGGGCTGTGGCTCAAGAGCTGATGCTGTCCCCATCAGTGCCGAGCATGCATGAGCTGGTTTAAGTTGATCCATATGTGCGTGTGTATACATGTATGTACTGTAGATATATACACTGTATAAATATCCTCACTCACATATACATATATTATAACCGTAGCAATTACAGACTTTTTGTGGGTTTTTTTTGTTTTAAGTTGATTTCTTTTTTCCTATTTTTTTCTTGCCTTTTTTTTTTTTCTTTGCTTCATGTAAGCGAGTACATTGTATCTGAAGCCCTTTCTGAATTGGCAGATGCCAAATCTAGATCTTTATTCCTCGAGACAAAGGAAATGCATCTATTTTAAGATGCCTTTTTTTGTTTTTCTGTTTGTTTGGTTTTTTCTCTTTCGAGCAGCAGGCGGTTTTGAGTAAAAGATAGCTTTAGCAATTCCCAATACTTAGCGATGGATGCCTTGGCTATGGGATGCATAGCTAAAAAAATAAAATACGTTAAAATTTAGAATGACAAAAAAAAAAAAAGATAAAAGATAAGGAAAAATATCTAAAGCATCAATAAAGTTAAAAATCTATTTTTGTACAAATGTAATTTTATCCCTTACGTGTTCTTGGATATTTTTCTTTCTGGATTGTTTTGTTTCTTCTACAGAGATTGTTATAAACTTTCTCTATTTTCTCTCTCTTTCTCTTTCTCTCTGTAAGCGCTCAGCCACAGGGACAGGGATTTGTGGAAGAGGGAGAAACTTTTGACCGTGTTTTAAAGGCTTTATATGAAATCTCTTTCGAAATAATTTTTTTGAATGAACTTTTTATTTTTTTCCCCCACTTCCAAAATCTTTTTCGGGG
>NW_010172566.1:0-22043 GCF_000695765.1 Mesitornis unicolor
TCCTCCTCCTGCCTCTACTTCATCTATGTGGCCCCCGGGATCGGTGAGTCGGGAGCCGCCCCCTCGGGGTAAGGGCGGGAGGGACAGGGGGCGGCGGACGCTGCGGGGCGGCCTCAGAAGTGCCCAACCGGCCGTCAGGCCGGGCGAGGTGCGACTTGGGTATCGAGACATTAGCCCCCCTGCCAAGGTTGGGCTGGCGAGGGCCGTCGCGGCTGTGGGTAACGGGTGTTAACCTCGCATCTTTGTTGTGTTGCTTTCAAATGCTCTAGAAGATTCATCTGCCATTGCGAGGTAGGTAAATGCTGTTCTTGCTTCCCAGGCCAGAAAAGTGAGGCAAAAAAAAGCAGCTCACCGATTCATCATGTAGTAAATTAATGGCAGAAACCAGGAAAGGACTGCAAAATTGTCTGCTGGAGTCACTTGAATGCATTCATCTTTTAAATCATTAGTAACTGCATTAGTAATAAAGCATGTGTGAACAGACATTAAGAAGCAATTTGAGTATTTGTCGTTTACTTCTGTCAGTGGCATCTCTCTTCACAGGTTTTACAGTTTGTTAACTTCCACTTTTGAAAGAACTACTCCTGAGAGGAGAGGTGCACTTTCTTTAAGAAAAGTTATGTAAAATAACTCTGCAAGTCTGTGTTGGGCATAAAAGGTGCTGTTTTCCGTACTCTGCTCTTCTGGTGTTTCTGGGAGACAACCAGGCTTTATCTCGCTGGATGAACCTTTCAGAACTGGTTAGCCTTACCCCAGAGCTGAGGCAGGCAATCTGAATGATGCTCTGTGGTGTTTCACTGTGGGTGCCTACTGGCTAGGCAATGTTTTCCTTTATTTTGAAGGAACGCCGACACTTTCTCCTGTGCTTCTCCATGCTTATCAGGTGTCACCTAAATACCTGTGAAACCATTTTGCTCTTCAAGTACAAGCAGTTGTTATATGATTTAAAAAGCAAAGCACAGTTTCTGCGCTTTTTTCATCTTTGTAAGTAAGTGAAACTATTAGCAACTTACAAAATGTATGCGACTGGAGCTTTACTTTATTTAAATGTTTCTTCTTCAATGGGTATCTTCTTAGAAGTACTTCATCCTCTTACTAAACAAGACTTATGCAGCACCTTGTTCAGAATCAGAGCCCTTAGTGATGAGATTTGTTTCCTGACTTCATCTTGCTGCTCAGCTGTTGTGGTTTAGATTTCTGTTTGGTTTCCTTTTTACCAGGAATGAAATGAAATCAACAGCGTGCACCAAAAGAATTTATGATTTAGGTTATTTAGCTCTGATCAACCTTAAAGAAAATCCTGCTGAGAATGATCTGTCTTGCTATCTCACATGTATATACTGCAGCCCTTTCAAGCTGTTGTTTAACAATACAAAAATCTTCAGTAGTTACATGAGTTTATGTGATTACGGCTCTTTCTGGGTGCTGTTCAATGATGTGCTGCCCTAACTCTGTATGCAGTTGTGTTGTGAACTCATCTAGCTTAAACAAATAAAAACTACACAGTATTAGGCTTAATCTTTGGCACTTCTTGGATCCAGTTTGATATGCTACCACGCTGAGCTGGTTTTACTGGAGGAGGGAATATAGAAAATGGTAAAGGAAGGGATAATAGGAAAGCTTTACACTGGTAATCTAAACCTGTCAGCTTGCAGATCTGGTGCTGATTTCCCAGGAATTTGTTTCTGGAAATGTTACTATGTAGAATGGAAAGAAATAAAGTCAAATATTATATTAAACCTAACAGACATCCTGGCAGTGTTCTTGGGGGAAAATATAAGTCGGAAGATTAGCAAAAAAACCCAACAACACTCCATCCCCCAAGTTTATAGACAGATGATTCATCCTATGCTGTATGCCCATTCCCTTTGCATATTATAATGTGTGCTTGCTCCTTTCCACTGAGTGTGGTAAAATAGGTGTATCTAAATCAAAGCTGTTTGTGTGTGTGTGAAGAGGAGGAGGGCTTAAGATTGCTTATGGAAGTTCAGCCACTTTTGATGAAGTATATTCTGCAGTTAGATTGCATAAATGATTGGGATCTGTCATAATTTCTGTGTACAGACATGTTTTAGTGACCATATTTTGGTTCATCAGAACACTTTTTCTTCCTCAGGCTACAAGGCACAGTGGCAGAGAGGAGGAAAGTTCAAATGTATTATAGGGAACTAGAGCTACTCCCTGTCTGGTCTTTCTTCCTGATGGCCAGAGGGAACTGAAAAGAGGGGGAGAAATTGGACTTTTAAATGCCTTAAGGAGCAGCAGTGTACTGGCAGGTGGGAAGAGGAAGATGTAGCAGCATGGTTTCCTGAGATGTCAAAACTGAGTGAAAATTTGAATTATTGTGGGCTGATAAAGTAGAATTCCCACCTAGCAAGCAGTTCATGGGTTATTAAAGGGAGGAGATGTCTGTACAAGTAAGCCCTTGGCACTGGGAGAATTCTCAAAGAGGTTATTATCACATTCCCTCTGTCCTTCATGCTAGCTAGAAGATACTATTACTGCATTTTTTAGCAAAACTGCAGATTTTGTGACAAATGCACTATGGATCAATTTTTGAATACTGACAGTTTGTTTAGAGGGAAAACTCTTAATTATTTATTTTAAGGTAATCAATTATTTCTATCTAATATTTAAATGTTTTTATCTGTACAATAACTACCTGTATATCACTTTGTTTAGAGACCTCGCAGAATGTTTGTTCTTTGGGAAATAGAAACTTTATTATCCTATGTATTTTAGAATATGAGAAGAGTAGCATTTAAATTTCAGGTTTTTAGACACTGTTCTGTATTTTGAGACTAAGACATATAATATTTCACATAATATAAAAATGCAGGTTGAGAAGAATTCGTACACTATGTTGGAGTTGTTCTAGTGCCTCATTTCCCTTCTTCCATAAGACCAGAAGATGGGGTATGGTACAATTGACTGCAGCCCTACTTCAGCACCCCAGTGGTCTTTTGATAGTCAGAGAAGCTCAAACAAGGAAGCAGATTGGTTTCTAACTGCTCATTAGAGACAACAACTGTTTTTCTTGTTTTCATTTTCCCTGCTTAATTGAGTAGATGTTTTGTAGCAAAACCTGGAGGGATAGAATGGCAAGGTAAAGTGGTAGAAAACATTTTAAATGTTTAAAATTAAAAAATCTCATTTAAATGGTGCTTCTGTGTGATAGTCTCAGGTATTTGATGGAAACAGATAACAGGTGCTATTTCTTCAGAAAGACCACTTTCCTGACAGTACTTCATCTGGTGTTCCTTCTCGAGTACTTGAAAATATAGAAACTGAAGTTTCTGTTTTTAAATTAGTAAATGAAGATGGCCTGTGATTCTTAAACTCACCAGGAGTTACAAATATCCATGTATACTACAGTTAGAGGCTGAAGAAGCTAGCTGAGAGCAGGAATCTTTGGCACTAATACATCCTTTTCCAGTGTTGTAGATAACAGTATTGATAAAAGGAACATGAACAGTCCATGTCTGGTGCTGACAGCTATTCAGAGCACTTTTAAATTCAAGTTTAGATCATGGAAAGGATCCAAAAATGAGAATAAGACGAAGTAGCAAGTCAGTGGTGACCAAGAGGGGGCATTTGCTGATCTTCTTTGACAGCCAAGCCAGTCTGAGTATTGCTGGAGATTTTTTTTCTTTGCTTTTCCCATTTTCTGTCAGCATCATAACTGAAATCACGTTGGACAACATAACTTGTCTCAGAAAATGATCTTTTACTCATCTTCTGGTTTATTCCTTTCAGTCTAACTCCAGCAGAGAACCTTTATCAGACTGGGTAGAAGAGTACCTTAGAGCTCTCAATATTGTAGTTAACTGCAGTCTAACTTGGCCAGCTTGGACACGATGACCTTTGTAGTTCTCGTAAGAATTGGTTATGGAAGAGTGCAGCCATCGGGAAAGATGCATTCTGTCTTTGACAGCAGTAACTAGAAGTCCTGAGTGGTGGAATGAGATTGAGGAGACAAAACCAGCTACTGTTTTATCTTTTTTGTTCTTCTGTTTCCCTTAATAAAACTTTACTACCTCTCTGGCAATCCTAACCAAAGGGCAGCTGTGCAGGGTAGGTGTGGAACTTGTGAGCTAAAACCAATGGAGATATTTCCAAGTTGATCTCAATCTGTTTCCTATTCTGTTATTAGGAAATAATTTTCCTGGTAGGAAAGGGTGATAGCGCTCCTTTTTGAACTTGTGCAGAAAATGAAAAAGAAAATGAAAACTTAAGCTGAAAATGCTAGTAGCAAGATAAATGGTTGTCAGTGCTTCTGAGTGCTGAGCTCCTAGTTATGGGCACAGGCTTTGTGCTAATATTCTTTGTTCCTGGCATCTGTGGCAATTGTGGTATTTATAAATGCTTGCTGTTTGATCATTGAATAATTTAGATTGGCTAGGACCTCTGAAAGTAGATCCTACTATATCGGATTGCTCAGGATCATGTCCAGTTAAGTTTTGAATATCTCCAGGGATGGAGATTCTGCAGTCTCTCTGGGAAACCTGTTCCTAGTGTTTGACAACTGTGAGAAAATTGTAGTATGCAATTGTAATTCCCTATCTTGCACCTTGTGTTCGTTGCCTTTTCTCTGTGTACCTCCATATGTTAAATTTCATCTTGTCTATACACTTCTACTGCATAGTTGAAGACAGCAAAAAAATTCATCTTCCCCTTAGCCATTTCTACTTAAGACTGAACAAATCCGTTTCTTTCAGTTTCTACTGGTGCATCATATGGCTCCATCTTGGAAGCTTCCCTCTGCACTTGCTCTGGTATGTTAATGTCTGTCTCTTACTGGGATCCCCAGACTGGACACAGTACTTCAAAGATGGTTTCACAAGTTGCTGAGTAGAGGAGAATAGTTGCTGCTAGCAATATGCTGGTTATGCTGCTGCTGATACAGGACAGCATACTGTTGACTGTGTTCGCCGCAGGGATACACAGACGATAATACCTTGTCTGAGGGCTTTGTAATAGAGCCTGTGTCTTCAAGGCAATAGGTTTGCTGCAGCTCAGGGGCCACACTCAAGTAGGAATAATACAGCTAGCCTGTTTAAAACAAAACACATCCTTCGTTACACTCCTCTTTTGATGCTGTGTGGAAATACCATGTGATAAAGGATTGTTGGGTTTTGCAGGATGTGTGGTAAATGTTCAAAATGTTATTCCTGAGTTTACTCCTTTCTAGGGAATTGTTCTCACAGATCTCTCAAATTTTTTGAGTGAGTAAAACCTGTTTGTCCCTTTGTTTCACAATTTCTGCAGGGAAATGTCTATACCCAGACAACAACCCAGCTGTTGTTTGGGAGCTATTTTCAGTATATTCCTTTACTGCGGTTCACCTGTTCTTAAAGGCTTCATTTGGAGGCAGAAGTAACTTCATTCACTGCAGTCATCTTTTTTTTTCTTGCTAGCAGTGCAGCTTTTCACTTCAGTTCCACAGATTGCAACCAAACCCTTTAACAGAAACAATTTGGTCAGCTTTATGATTAGTGTCTTTTTTCTTGGGAAAAGAGGAATACGAGGCTTACACATTCTTCTGCTTGATCACTGATTTCCAGTGATCAAAAAGTTCCTTGTTATTCTGACTAACGGCTTGCGCTTGTCATGGCCAGGCAGTTTCATGGGTAAGTTTTCTGCCTTATTCTGAGAGGTGCAAAAATATTTCCATTATGTTGGCCTACCACAGTCATTCCTAGCACCTGATGGTGAATAAATTATTGCATTTCAGTCATTCATGACTTTTACCAACAGATGAGCGTTGATGCATATTTCTGAATCAGTTGTTTTGCGTCTTTATCTGATAGTTTTCCTAAAGCCATTAGTCAGAGAACTTACCTGCATAAGACTTCATGAAGTACTCATTTTGTGGTCTTGCTCTTAGTCAGAAAAGGGAAAAAAAAATAGAGGTGCTTACAGTGTGCAGCTAAGTTAACAAGGACAAAGTAATTATGAGACCTCATGTAAAATGAGTTTTCACTTAAGCCAGCCAGGTTATTTGAATGTGTTCTTCTCATTCATTGAGGAGAAGAAACCGTATGCCCTGCAAACATTTAGTTGAACTATGGTGCTTCACTGACATGGCCCAGTCTTTAAGCGTTTTCACATTTATCTGTGGTGAAAGAGAGCTTATCTACTGGATTTTCATTGCTAGGACTGTTTCTGCAAGTGACAATCTCTGCTTGTTTTTCAACAGCTCTTAGTCTCTTTTGGTTAATCTTCTGTATTCAAATAATACAGTGATGTTATAGGGAGCAAGCAGCACGCAATGGTTATGCATTGTGTGGGATCCAGTGATAGATTTGTGTGAATACAGTGCGGAGGTTGGTTTCAAGGCTTTCAGGTACAAAGGTGCCTTTTTGCAGGGTATGGCCAATGGTCAGTTCACTTTCTTAAACTTGCTCTTGTCCTTCTTCATGTTATTGTGAGTATATTCTTTTTTATCTATTTAATTTATGCTGGTACTTGGAATATTTGATATATAGATACTAGTTTTTTATTTTTCTCAATAACTGACCTAATTAAAACAAAATTCTGGAAGAATTGGCAAGGCCTAAGCTTATAACGTCATTATAAAACCGTTTAATTGTTGTTGTCCCAAATAATCCTGTCTAGAACAGTCTTCAGTGAAAAAAAATGAAATGAAATGTAATTATTTTAAAGTCGGAGTTGAAATTTTGCTAAAATAGTAGAAATTGGAAGAAAAATATTGAAGTTAAAATATTTGCTTTCCTGATTACATCTGCCTTGAGTAGAGGGGGGGAAAAACCCGAACAAAATAAATATGTTGCATTTTTAGTGGTTATAGCAGTGTTGATTTCCAACCTTCTGTAGGGCACTGTTTCCAGAATTAGCTATTGTATTATTTCTAACTTGCTACATCATCAACTAATAGTCCAAGATTGGAGAATAGAGTAGTATCAAATGTGTTAGAAGTTGTATTTAATCTTGTGTCATGTATCATGCTTTGAAATACTCCTAGAGAGAGAAATTTTGGTTTATTATTTTTTCTTCAATAAATGGATACTTGACCAATGAGATGTCCTCTTTTACTGGCTCCAATAAACAGTGAACTGATGTTTATTGAAACCCTCAGACTTGCAGTCAGAGGACTCATCCATTTGGTGTGTCCTTTATACCGCAAGCATACATTGTGTGGAGTATTGAAAAATGCCACCACTAAAAACAGTTTTTGAAGACTCCCTGACACAGATTCATCCATCTGGACCATATGAATGATCCCTATTGGCCTTCAGAAACATCTGTAATTGTTGGTATTTTCAGTAGGTTGAGGTGATCTGCATCTTTCTAATATATTTTCCGTACAAGGAGGTATACATATACACACTCAAATGCAGTCTTGCCATACCCATGAAATAAGTTTGGATTTATTGTTAAATTATGACTAGTACAAAACTGGTATTAAATCTTCAACAACAAATAAAGTAAAAAAAATACATTTCAAGGCATACAGTTTTTTTACTTTCTGGTTGCATATGTTTTAGAAACAACTTCTGATTAACAACGGATGTGTAATAATAAATAAAATCCTATGGAAGTTGAACACTTACTGTAGGATTTATCTATGTTCTGTGTGGATTTCAATCTATCACTAGAAACCAGTTTGGAGTTGTCTTACATTACTTTGGATATTGTCCTTCACTGCAAAATCATTTAATGAATCTGTTTTACAGAGTAACTTGTGGAAAATATTCCTAGCTCCTAAATCCTGACTCTGAGGTCTTAGAAGCAGTCTTCAGCTGAGCTCTACTTGCTGTATATTTAGATTAGTTTGTAGAATTTAATCTTTTAATGCTTTTGTGTTAATTTGCCATGCATGAACTCTGCATAGTGTATTTATAACTCTCATATTGCTGAGAATAATATCATATAACCTTGAGATGAGATGAGATCTGTGTGGGACTTGCTCTAGAAATGTCCTCATGAGCTATTTCCTATTTACAATTACTAGTGGAGAACTTTCTACCAATTTTTATGCACTGTGTTGGATGTACTTGTCAGAAGTCCTGTGAAAACAGGTGTTGACTAACAGATGAGTAACTTTAGGGGCACTGGTCATTTGGCAAGCCTATTTTCTGTACAACTGTGTCTATTGCATTTGAATTTTGCAGCATCCCTGGTCTCTCTTTGAAGTATCTCCTATCTGAGCTTTTCAGTATTTTTTTTCCACAGATGATCAGTATAAAATGGTGCTACAGCAGCTCTGATGATCATCTTCTCACTTCTTAAGTATGGGGGGTGTTAACTTTTTTTGCTAGTTGCTTTGAAAGCATACTTGTTATAAGGCTTTTTTTCTTGTGTGTTTTTTGTTTTGTTTTGTATGAAGCTGCATTTTTAAATGAAATTTGTGGTTTCCAAGTCTGTTCATCTTTGGCATTTAAGAAATGATAGTTTGTAATCTCATTACTGCTTTTCTGACTATCTTGTTAAAATAATCACAGTTCTAATTTCCTGTTTTTCTTCCCAATGTTAGTCATTGATCCAGTTTTAAATTCCGTTGTTCTGCTGTATACTTTACTACATTGATTGCTTCTAAGTGCATGGCACATTGTTTTGGCTTTGCTTTGGTGTATGTGTACAGCATGATTAATTACAAAGTTTCTATATAAAACTGAATTTTGTGCTTTTTCTGTGAAGCTAAGGGATAATAAACTAATGCAGTATTGTGAGAAGTGCTTTAATCGTTAGTGTACTGCTGGAAGGAGCTTGATTCCCTAATGCAGAGTGATCTGTAAATGGGGCTTTTTTCTTTTAAAAAAAGGCATAAATAGTCCTTGGGTGAGTACCGAGATAACAAGAAGCTACCTGATGTAAAACATTGAGTTGCTCTTACAGATATTTTTATATTTTAAGAATTAATGCATTCCCTGCCTTCCCAGAGTTCTTGTTTTCAGTCTAACACATAAAACTGTTAATAACTAGTGAGCTATAAAAAATGGAGCCAAAACCGATATTTTTAACATCTCCTCTGAAGTACCAGATGATCCCTTTAAAGCCCTAATGTGCTTTATCAGAATGAGTTTTAAATAATGCCCTAAACCCAGGACTTTTGATGACTGATGTGTGGCTGTATATTGACAATTGCTGATATAGATCTGGATCAATTGCCAGTGAAAATGTCATCTGAATTAGGTGTGAGTTCGTGTTCACACTCCAGTTGCTTTAGGTGGAATGTTGAGTACAGTATTTATTCTAGGGTGTTCTATGTAGGTGTGTCGTTTTGCATCCTGCACTGCACTTACCATTTGCTTACCTTGTAAACTGTGTGACAGTCTGGATTCTATGTGTTACTTGAATTAGAAATGCTGTTTCTTATTTACTTGCTATGGACCATGCACAGTGAAACAAGGAGAATATGAATAAAACTAGTTCTAGGTGGTTAGTGTTAGATGTTTTCTTAAATTAAATGTGAAATTTTGCCTTCCTGGTTTGTGCATTGCCTTGCACTGACAGGAGTGATGGTTGTTACAAATGCAGAAATACAGTAGTGGAAAAAAACATCACAATCACAGAACAGCTGAGAAGGGACAGAACCTCTGGAGGTTCTGCTGGTTCAACCCCCTTCCTCAAGCAAGGCCATGTGGAGCTGGTACTGTGTCTAATGACTTCTGAGTATCTCTGAGGATAAAGACTCCACAACCTTCATGGGCAACCTGTGCCAGTGCTTGGTCACCCTCATAGTAATGAAGTATTTCCTGATGTTCAGACAGAACTTTCTGTATTTCAGTTTGTGCCCACTGCCTCTTGTCCTGTCACTGGGTACCTCTTTTCACCCTCCCTTCATATACATTATATACATATAGACTCAGCCTTCCTATACATTAATATGATCCCCCTGAGCCTTTTTTTCTCCAGGCTGGACAGTCCCAGCTCTCTCAGCTGTTCCTCATAGGAGAGATGCTTCAGTCCCTTTGCCTTCTTCATGGCCTTTTGAACTCTCTCCAGTATGTCCATGTCTCTCTTGTGCTGAGGAGCCCAGAACTGGGCATGGTATTCCAGACGCGGCCTCACCAATGCCACGTAGGAGAAAGGATCACCTTGACCTGCTGACAATATTCCTCCTAATGCAGTCCGGGATGCCATTGGCTTTCTTTGCAGCAGGGGCACATTGCTGGCTCATGTTCAACCTGATTCCACCAGGACCTTCAAGGCCTTTTCTGGCAAGCTGTTTTTGCAGCTGAGTGGCCCCCAGCATATATTGGTGCCTGGTGGTGTTCCTCCTCAAGTGCAGCACTTTGTACTCCTCCTTGTTAAACTTCTTGAGTTTCTTGTCAACCCATTTCTCCAGCCTGTTGAGGTTGTGGATGGCAGCACAGCCCTCTGGTGTATCAGCTTCTCCCATTTTTGTGTCATGAGCAAATGTTCTGAGGGTACACTGTGCCCCATTGTCCAGATCACTAATAAAATTTTAAACAGGACTGCACCTGATACTGACCTCTGGGGTACACAGTGTACATAGTACACGAACTGCCTCCAACTAGACTTAGTGCTGCTGATCCTCACCCTCTGGGCTTGGTCAGTCAGTTTTTGATCCACCTCACTGTTTGCTCATCCAGCCCATACATCAGCAGCTTGTCTACAACATTCATATGGGATACAGTGTGAAAGACCTTACAGAAGTACCAATAGACAGTGTTCACTGCTCCCTCCTTATAAGGCTGGTCATTCTGTCAGAAGTTTATCGAGTTGCTCAAGCATGACTTACCCTTGGTGAAGCCATGCTGACTATTACTGATGATTTTCTTGTAGTTCATGTACCTGAAGAGTGGTTTCCAGCATTAGATGCTCTATCACCTTCCCAGGAATCAAGGTGAGGCTGACTGGCCTGTAGTTCCTAGAGTTCTTGAAGATAGGAGTGACATTTGCTTTCTTCCAGTCCTCTGGCACTTCTCCCACTCACCATGATTGATCAAAGATTGTGAAGAATGCCCTCACAATGACATTTACCAGCTCTCACAGCACTCATGAGTGCATCCTGTCAGAGCTCCTGGACTTCTGTATGCTCAGTTTGCTTAAGTATTCTCTGACTTAATTCTTTTCCACCAAGAGTACATCTTCCTTGCTCCAGCTTTTCCCTCTGGCCTTGGGACCTGGGTTTCCTGAAGGCTGGTCTTGCTAGTAAAAACTGTGGTAACATTCAGAACTGCAGCCTTTTGCATGTCCTGTGTAACCAGATGTCCCCTCTCATAGAGCAATGGGCCTACATTTTCCCTAATCTTTTCTTTTGTCATCTATGTACTTATAGAAACCCTTCTCATTGTCTTTGGCATCCCTGGCTAAATTCAATTCCATTTGGGCTTTAGCTTTTCTAACTGCATCTCTGGATGCTCGGACAGTGTTTCTGTATTCCTCTTATATTATCTGTCCTTGCTTCCACCTTCTGTATGCTTGCTTTTTGTGTTTGAGTTTGTCTAGGAGCTCCTTGTTTCTCCATGCAGGCCTCCTGGCATTTTTGCATGACTTCATATTCATTGAGATAGAGCTGTGGAGGAGGTGATCCTTGAATTATCCAGCTTTCTTGCCCCCTTCTTCCTTTTAGAACCTTATCCCATGGGTCTCTTCCAAGCCGATCTTTAAAGATTCCAAAATCTGCTCTCTTGTAGTCCAGAGTTAAAAGCTTGCTTTTTGTTCTTCTTTCTGACCCCAGGATCCTGAACTCTACCATCTTGTGGTCACTGCAGCCAAGGCTGCCTTTGATCTTCACATCCCCAGAAGCCTCTGTCTTGGTGACTCTGAAGTCCACCAGAGTACATCCCCTCATTGGCTCCTCTGTCATTTGTTTCAGGAAGTTATTGTCAATGCACTCCAGGAACCTCCTGCACTGCTTTTACCTGGCTGTGTTGTCCCTCCAGCCAGTATTGGCGTGGTTGACTTCCCCCATGAGGACTAAGGGCTGGGAATGTGGGGCTGTTTTCATATCTGTCTGTAGAGGGCATGATCCACTCGTGTGTCATATTCATGACTGCATAGGTAAGTCATCAAACTCCAGCCCTCAGTATTCTGCTGTCAGTCTTGTTCCATCACCACACTAGCAGAAAAAATGTATTTCTCTGTTATGCTTCTGGCCATCATGGATTATCTTGAATGCTTTGTTACTGTCACTGCTGGTTGATGTGACTTATGAACTGTGCTCTTTTTCACTGGTCTTGGCTGACAAACCTGTGCCAGTAGATAGATTTATCTTTGATTTTTGCTTGATGCTTTTAGCTTCTAAAATTAATTTGCTGCTCAAGTATCTGCTACCACCTAAGCAGCTGTTGTATGACAGTGGAATAAACTGGTCAAGTCTGTATTCCTTGTAATTATGATTGCAGTGGGGACCCAGATAACAGGAAGAAAGAAGGCACAGAAAGGAAGATGTTTCATTGTGTTTATGTATTTGGGTAGAGCTGGATGGTGAGTTGACAAACAGATCAGCTAGTAAAAGGAGGTGGTGGATTGGGGCAGACTACAAGAATAGCTTGATGAGAACATAGCAAAGGTAGATCTTCCTGTTAGCAAGGGCAGCTCTTGAATATTTAGGCCAAGGTGGCAGGAGACTTTGCCTGGTTGTTTTTTTTAATTCTGTCTTTTTGTGATGTCTGCTTTTGAGAAAAGTGCCTTTCTAGCTTTATCTCTCAGAAAGGTCTGGCATGTTTGTTCTAATTCTCTTCTAATTTCTCCTCTTAGAAGGATGAAGTTGTCCTTCAACAAAGGGGAGATGCAGATGCTTTTGCAGAAAATTTGTTTATCAAGGTTTATACCTGCATTACCTGAACTACAGTAAAGTTTCCCATAGGAGTTGAGAACAGTTAAATGGCCCTGTTGACTTTCTTGTGGACTTGTTTGAAGGTCTTAGTCTCAGTTCTGTACTGTATCAGGTTCCTAAGACTGCAACAGTAACACACTTGAGTAGATTTTTCAGATATTCGTTGCAGTAACTTCTGGAGCAGATCTTTCATCTCAACCATATCAGCAGCAATGCTGGAGAGTATGCTTGCTGGCTGCACTGTGTCCATAATTTCTGTCACTCTGTGTAGTAAGTGACATCTGTCAGTCTAATAGCTGAAGTGTTTGCGGCCAACGTGATTTGGTAGCAGCCAGAGAGAAATTCCCAAGGCTGGTAAACATGTAAGTAGAAGAAAAAGCACTGATCTTCCCCTTTAATAAAGGCTATATTATTCTTAGGAAAGTTGAAGATGAGAACTTGTAGTGTTTATGGTGAAAAAGGAACAGGAAGCATCTAATGAAATGATTTATGGGCTATCAGAAAGAGGTCTAGAGCACAGGTCTGCATTGTGACCAAAAGTGTTGATAAACACAATGTTTTAGCTATCACTGAACAGCGCTTGCACAGTGCCAAGGGTTTTCTGTTTCCCACTCTCTTTCCCAGTGGGTAGCCTGGGGATGGGCAAGAGGTTGCGAGGGGATGCAGCTGGGACAGCTTGACCCATAGTGACCAAAGAGATACTTCATACCAAGTGATGTCATGTCCAGCAATAGAACTGGTGGGTTTTCCCCCCACAGAGTTGCTTGGGGACTGGTACAGCGCACCTGCCTCCTGGCGGTGAATTTGATTGGCTTTTTTGTGTATCCTGCCTCCTCTGCCCCTCATTGCTTTTGCCTTTCTGATTCTTTCCCCAGTGCCACTGCAGGGGAGTGAGCAGGCAACTGAGAGGGGGCTTAACTGCCAGCTGAATCAACCCACCACACCTGATGTGAATTAAGGTTGTGTTTCTATAAATGTGCTGTTCTGCATTGTTAACACCTGTAGTGACTTTGGCTTTTGCTGTCATGTTAAAAAGGAGAATATAGCACAGCCTTTCAGAGGTTATCTCTGAAATCAATATTCACAAACTGATTTACATTAAAAATTATATATATTTATTTTAGCATTGCAATAGGAAGATGTCGAAGAAAAGAGCTGTGCAGAAATATGTGGGGAAAAGTTTAATACAGATAAAAAACAGAACTTGAAAAACTATGAATGTAAGAAAATAATTGGAACCCCAAGGGCTACTTTACTTGTATTTTGTGTTAAAATTTTGAGAAGTTTTTGTGCAAGTTTTCTGTAAAGAAATCTGAATGTTATCTGTCTCGTATCCTAGTAAAAATATTTTTTTTTATTTCCTACTTCTGTCATCATGCCAAGGTTGTAGCTGTTTGTTTTGTTTCTGTTTCAGTAGCCTGTGAGGTGTTGAGACAACTTCAGGATCCTAGTAGCTGAGTAACTTTTACACATATGTAAGCTCTTGTTAACCAAAACAGCTAGTTATGCTGGCCAAGAGTTTGAGAATTATGCTCTGTGCATAGCACCTGACATGTTCAGAGCAGGCCTTTTATGTGATAGTATTTCTTGTTTTAATAAGGAGTTCTTTGAAAGCCAGGAGAGGCCCCCATTCATTCTTTTTAAAACAAAAACACTACTGTAGGTTTTGCAAATAGCATTCCTTAAGAGATTATGTTGGTATTTGCATCTCTGTGGGTGTCAGTAGTATTGTTTGCTAATGTGGTGAAATTTGTCACTGTATTTTCCTCTGGAAATGCCCCAGTCCTTTATAAACAGTCCTCTGTAACTTTAGTCTCTTTGTGTTAGGCTGTAAGAAGATATCAACTCATCTGGAGTTATTTGTGTCATGCCATTGGTGTTGGGTCATCTGATGAAGTGGAGTTCCTGAGATAATTTTCTATCTTTCTTTAACCTCTTTAGGCCAGATTAAGATTAATCTGTTGTTTTCCTGGTATGTTTAGTTCTTTCCTCTAAAGTGTCAGAGCATATTTTGCTTAGAGTGGTAACTAGTTCCACTGAGCCAAGTATCTGCTAGACAAATGAGTGCTTAACATAGGTGAAGTGATGGATGATCTCTTTGATCATTTTTGCTACCCAGAGTAAAAACTGTTCTGGAAAGAGAATTTATCCTTCCTTTTACACTTATTTTTTTGAGCTTTGTGAGTCCTGGATAGACATTTGCTTACTCAGACATAAATACAGTTTCTTTTCCAACTTACTCTCTTCTGTTTAGGACAACAAATTGCCCTGAGATCAGATTTGGGGCTTTGAGTGCAAGGCTGAGACAGAGGAATATTTCATGCAGTTGTTATTAGTGAGTCGTTTATTTACTCAGAATGTTTACTCACCCTTGATTCATATAATAAATATTTCACGTATAATTATCAAACATTGATACTTTGAGATTGGCAGTGATTTGTAGCAGTTGTATAACGAAACAGCTGTTGGGAGTGAATGACTAGCAGTACATTTTTACTGAAAAATTTGTCAAGTAATGAATAAAGGGGGGACTATTCTATGGCACTAAAAGGTTTTTCTATACACTTTTTGTCCATATTTCTATGATGTATATGTAAATGCATATATAAGGGATGTATCTACATATGAAAAACTTCTTGGTAAATTCTGTTGTTTCTTGGCACTGTCAGTGTAATTTAACATGTGTATTGACTTTTTATAATTTTGGGGTTTTATATAGACCTGTGATTATGTATCCACTTTATTCTTTTGTTTTGTTGCTGCTAGGTTTCATTCTTTGTGGGTCTTCATCTTGGAGGATTAATGTTCACTAGCCATGGATTCAGACATAGTAACTAATATTGAATACATTATAAATGGATGTTAGAATAATTTTGACATACCTTGTTTTAATTCAAATTCAAAATTACTTTTTGTTTTATCAGCAAACACATATCTCTTTATGGTGCAAGCTCGTGGTATAATGCTGAGAGAAAATGTAAAAACAATAGGACACATGATCAGATTGTACACTAACAAAAATACTACACTGAACGGCACAGGTAAGAATATTTCTTATTTAATTTCATTTAGTAAATGAAAACAAAAACCACATGCCAAACATTAATGAAATAGTTGATTATGAAAACCTAGGCTCAAGTCCTATTCTGCAATTGAAGTGAAGGCCAAATAGTTACTATTTATCAGCTCACTTTAGTAGGAAATATTTATTACAGCTGTAACAAAGATATATTGATTGAATTATTGTTCCGTTAGTGCAGTAAAATGCTTTGGTTTTAATCATACTGCTAGGAATTTGTTACTTACAAAGTTAACTCTCTTACTTGCATGATGATATGTTACAAATTCAGAGAGTAACATAGGTTTTTACAAGAATCCATTCCTCTTTTTAAGATTATCCTGAAGGAAACAATTCTAGTGACTGTGTTGCTCAAACAACAATGTATCTTCCAGAAAACTTCACTTACTCTCCTTACCAGGCTTGTCCAGAGAAGCTGCCTTACATGAGTAAGTTTTAAACTGACCTTAATGTTTATCTAGTAAATTGGATTGTACTTAAAATAAAATGCAGTTATTTTAATCTAAAATAGAATTGTAAGAAGTACAAATATATAGAAGACAACAATGAATGATATACATCCGAGAATAGATAATAATGCTTAGAAAAATTTTGTCTGTAACTACTGTGTTACTAAAACTTTTGTCCTCTTTACTAATTGTCTAATGTGTTTTAAATTTTATTTACAAAACATTTTGTTCTCTACAAATGAAATACTAGATGTTTTTATTAATGTGTGGGTATACTCTAACTTCATAAAAAGTACCCATTCAGAATTGCATATTTTGAGGAGTAGTTAAAAATTTTCCTTTTTGGAAATAGTACTCCTCATAGAAAGATTAATGAGTCAGAAAATGGATCTCAAATATTTATCAGAGAATCACAGTTACCTCAATGTATAACAAACTGAACAAGATGTCGTAGTGAAGGAATGTTGAATTGAAGGAGGTATGAAAGTGCTAAAACCCTGTCATAACGAGGAAATAGTACTTGCATAACAAGGGAAAAGTTGGCCTCAGGATATTTTAAAAGTAAGTTTTCAAATTCAGATGTTTTAGGGTCCCGGGCTATGAAAGAGAACTTCATTAGGTAACCTTAACTTTATTAATCTTTTAGCCTCATCTAAGCTTCTAATTACTTTGTTTGAAAGTGTTTAGTAACAGAGCAGTGTCATGCAGAAACAAATTGAATTGAGTATTTTGGCACCATTGCCATTTTGGTTTGCACGATTTTTATAAAACCTATAATATCACAGCTGTCCTAAGCAGCAATATCCCAGTGGATGTAGGTGATGTTATAGACAGGTATTGTGCAATTAAAGCTGTTATACAAACTGAGATTGGAAGAATTCCATGATGTAATTCAGTGTCCTTAACATGATTTAATAAAGTGGCTGAAAAGCTGTTGGCATTACTTTTTTCTTCCTTATTTCTGTAAACAAAGTATGACTGGGAATATTCTTAATAATTTTTGTTAAGAACTCTAAATTTTCATGTGAATTTCACTTTCCTGCAAACTTGTTGTTGTTCAGATGCAGACAAAATTCTGGGCATTGCTTTTTCTCTTCCAGCTTGTAGAGAAAGCAATCCTTAAAGACCAAAAAGTATTAAGAAGGAGCATACTTTTTGAACATAAAAAGAAAGAGGCAAATCACTCCTGGGGATGACTGCTTTACTTTGGCCTTTACCACTGATTGTTTGCTATTAGAGAGAGTTCTTAAATTGAACCTTTATTAAATTGCAGTCACTTGGCTAAAGGTACCTCAGTAGGCCAGCCTACTTAGAGCATGTTATTGTAAATCATTGATGCAGATTTGTTTGCACTGACAGGTGTTTAAAATTGCCAGAGTAGGGATGCATCCCACTCTGCCATCCTTGCTTTCAACCTCACTGAATATATGTAATTCTACCAGAATTTGTCTATGGGTCTCTTTATTGCTTCTCTCTTTTCCAACTTTTTTGTTAGTCTCTTTGTACTTACTGTATCCTGCAGAATTCAATAGAGAAATCATAATTTTAATAGAAAATAATTCACTGGATAAGTTACTGTTCAGCAAAGAGATGCATGTCTCCCTCTTTGCTTTTCATGTATACTTTTTAACAACCATCTGTCTATTTAATTATAATTAAAGAAAACGTCTCTGAAAATTATTTAATGCAATGAAATGTTGTCAGTGGTCCTGAGATAACCTTCTTAAATCATGTGTATTTTGACATGCTTAATGCTATACAGTTATTATAAAAGTCAACTGCTCTTTATATCAACATGTCAAATTTCTATCATGAAAGGAGTATAGTAAAATCATAGAATGATTAAGGTTGGAAAAGACCTCCAAGATCATAAAGTCCAACTGTCAACCCAACACTATGTCCTGGAGTGCCACATCTACAGTTTTTTTTAACACCTCCAGGGATGGTGACTCCGTAACTTCCCTGGGCAGCCTGTTACGATGCTTGACGTCTCTTTCAATAAAGAAATTTTCCTAATATCCAATCTAATCTTTCCCTTGCGCAACTTGAGGCCACTTCCTGTCGTTCTATCACCAGTTACATGTTTTGTCCCAAGTACATATGTTCTTCAAATAGGACTAACTATACCTTTTGTGTGTGACTTGATCTTTCAGGTTATAACACACTGGTTGAGCACTACTGTGCTAATTCATAAGAAAGACACCTCTGCTTCAAGGTAGAAGCAGTACAAAATAGTATTTAATCAGAAAATTTTTAATACTGATGTGAGAGATACATGAAAAGCAGATTTTTTTTTTCACTTATATGAAATAAACTCCTCATGCTAAGAATTTTTAACCAGTCTGCCCAAGTCACTTCATGGTTTGTCTAAGAACTGTCTCTTAATGAGCTATAAGAAATATCCAGATCTTCTAGTTTGATCGTGTCAGTACAATGGGGTTGAATATACATAAACCATTTAAAACAGATATTAGAAAAAAATATTTTGTATTTAAAATCATTAAAGTCATCAGCGGAGGAGGTTCTACTGTCTCCAGAAGTAGTATATTCTAGTATTCCATCAAAGTTAAGCTTTTTTTAATACTCAACCTGCAATTACTTTTTTCTTTTTTTTCTTCCCCTCCTGCAAGTTAGTCCAAATTCTCCTTGCCCTTCTTGATGCTTGCAGAAAGTTGGTTACCATCTATGTACCAAATTATTCTGTCTTGGAAAAGACTTATGTTTTTGTCAGTCTCTTCCTTTGTAGATAAACCAGTACTTTCAGCCTTTCTAGACTATATAGTTCCTAAATGTCTTTTAATTCTTGATTTTTCTACTGTAGACTTTCTATGATTTGTTTTCCTTTTGAGGCATCATAACTGGCTAAAACCCTGGTTACAAAACAAGCTAGTTAATTACCTTCTCTGTCTTTCATATAACAGCAGTTAATGTATTCCAGAATGACATTTGCCATTTTTGTGCAATTGCATTACAGTTTGTCTTGTATTAATAGGCAATGAATTAGAAACTGTCAGAATATCTTTCTACATACAGCAGCATAGCCAGATATTTCCTGTTTTGTGTGTGTATGCTTCGTTTCTCCTTCATAACAATCTATTTTTTTTAATTAATTTTTCTCTATTGATTTCAGTATGTATCTGATTTGTTAAATTACTTTGATTACTGATTCTGTTCTTCAAAATGCTTTCTGCTTCTTCAGCTTTCTTTTTTTGCAGATTATATAAATGTTTGATTGCATCATGCTAAGACACTAATGGAAGTATTTACTGAGATGCCTTCTTCTGCCCTCCACCAATGACAGGGAAATAATACTGATTTCTATTTGACCATCTCCTGAGTACTTTTGATAGTACCGTTATTTCATGGTTTACTATAGCTACATCATGTCCCATCAAGATAGAAGCACTTGCTTTATATAAATACTCTTTTACCATTCCTCCTTTTTTTAATTTTTTTTTAAAATTTAAACTCTTGAGTATCTGATCACATCTAAACTTTTCTCAGAAGACGAAGACATCCGAGTCCTTTGCATCATGTGTTGTTTGTTTCCTTTTCTGATGTAGTAATTGACCTTTATTTATATTTATTTTCTTATTAGATTCTATAAATAAACTGAAAGGTTCTTGTTGCTTCTCTTGTCTCTTGGTAGTTGAAATTGTTTTAGTGACTTAATTTTTTAAATTTAATTTCTACATGATTATACTCTATGCACTGGTCCTTTGCCCTTGTTTACTTGTTTATACTTTCTTTAAAATTTATTTTTCAGGTTATTGGTTATTGAAGAGTTTCAGATGCAACCATATTGATCATCTAAGCGTCTCTCTCTCTTTTTAGCTCTGTTGGATTAGCTTGTTCCAGCATATATTTATACAGTCTTTTTTCAGCAACTCCCAGGTTTCCTTTTTATTCCTAAATAAATAAATAAACCTTAGTTTGTTTAAATCTGCTCTTAAAAAGATCTTTTCCTTATTGTGCTGTTTGTGATCATTTATTTCCTGTAATTTTCCTTCTTTTTTAAAGTTACCTTCTACATTTACAAGTAGTTCTACATTTAATCATATCCAAAACTAAAATAGCTCTTGCAGTATCTTCTGCTTTCTTCTGAAAACAATAGTAATTTCTAGTATGCGCCAAAGATTTCAATTTTTCCAAAAGAATTAGGTAACTACTCAATTCGTTGTTACAACATGAAGCAGTCTTTGGACATAAATAGGATCTTTTGAGTATGGGCACAGGGGAGAAAACGGGAGTGATTTCTTTCATTGACTTTACAGTTCCAACCCTCACCAAAGTGCTTAAATTTTTAGAGAAGAAAAAAATGTAGGTTATTTTTATGGTGTCTGTCATATAGTTATTGCAAGATTTTTATCTGATGAGCTAATGTAGTAGTTGCTAAAGAACAAATTGAGCTTCTGGTTAATGAGCGCTATGCTATTCTTCTCCCCAGATTTTCTTCATTCCTTCTACTTCTGCTTTGAGGGTAGAGTATTTACTATTGAAGCATTATTTTCAGTTCTGAAATTGATACACATGCATAAGCTAATGATAGACAACTTTGAGCTATCAACTAAGTGTAAATATTGTCTTATAAGTACTAACCTCTTTTTTCTTCAGTACCATATTGTGCTCTTTATTTAATATCTTACTGAATTCCACTGTAATCAGTAGCCATTTGCAAATGCTTTTCCCATTGGGCTAATTAGTACTAACAGTGGTAGATCTCAAATCCAGCCACTTGCTATGAATTGATTTGATGCAGACAGTTGTGAATTCAAGGATGAAGGCTGTACATGAAATGTGTGTAATTATCTAGGATTTAAATTGAGAATTTTGTTGAGTGAAATTATGATGCATTTTATTTTTTTGTGTACGTGCAGGTAGGAAGACACTCAATTTCAGTGTCAGTTCAGTGCAGATGATGTGGGATTGTTAACAGTGGTACTTAAGATGAAAGATGACTGATTTTTTGGAATAGAGACAGAATTCAAATTACTTTGCTTGTTTTCTGTCCTGTGAAATTAGTATTTTGCTTAGGATTTATTGAAGGAATGTTTAAATGGGGAAAATACTTAATATTCAGTTTTTACAGAATGAATTTAAGAGGATAGTATAAATTGCTTGATTTTTAGTTGTAGGTAGCTTAAATACAAATTTCTGATATTATTTGTTTATGATATACCTTGTAGTGTTAGATCTGTTTTCTTAATTGAGATTAATAATTGGGTTTTTTCCCTGTATTTAGGAGGCCTTATTGATGTCAATATGAGTGAAATTAGTTTTGATGAAATTCAGGAACTGTTTTCAAAAGATTTAGACATTAAACCAGGAGGACACTGGAAACCAAAAGACTGTAAGCCACGATGGAAGGTGAGATGCTACTTTTCTGTTTTTTGTTTTCCTGTTGGTATATAAGATTAGTTTACCATTGCAAGCGCACACTCTTTTACTGCTACGTATTTTATATAATATGTAGTATGTTATAGTACATGTACTATGCTATCTGTGCCTAAGAAGAGACTAAAGCTTGAAGAAGAACTTGAAATGGGTTGTCAAGAACTTTTAAAGGTTCATTAACAGTTGTTACTAAACATTTTATCATATGTCTGCAAACTTGTCCTGTGTGTATGTTGCTTAAAGTATATCTAGAAGCGAGTGAACATAAAAGGAAAAGTATTATTTAGATTTTACTCAGAATTTTTTCCTTTTTTAATTTTTTGAGCAAAATTGCAAGTCATTTTCCTAG
>NW_010172566.1:22074-31731 GCF_000695765.1 Mesitornis unicolor
AGAGTGTGAAACACTGAGTCAATTTCAGTGTATAAGTTGAAAAGCCTATGTAAGCTGTGGGAGATTTGATTTTTTTGACACATTAAAAATTTAAAAATGCTAATATAATAGCTTAAAATATATATATCTTTTTAAGGTGGCAATCCTTATTCCTTTTCGGAATCGCCATGAGCATCTTCCAATTTTTTTCCGTCATCTAATACCGATGTTGCAGAAGCAGCGACTGGAATTTGCCTTCTATGTTGTTGAACAGGTAACAGCATTTGCTTGAAAAGTGACTCTTCAAGATTCCTTACTAAGGGAGATTTGATAGTGTTATCAAGATTTGGATGGATCAAGAATTAAAAAATTGTTACTCTGCTGTTCTAATCCTTTGAATGAAAAAAAAAAAGTACATCACTATTTCCCAGTCTAAGCAGTGGCCAGATACATGTTGTTTTTCTTCAAATATGAGTTGATATTTTATAGTTGATAACATGTCCTCTTTGTATCTGTTGTCTTTGTAAGTTTCCAAGGGGGGGGGGAGTTCTATGTGTAGAGATTTGGAAATGGTCATTTACAGAAAGTCATTTTACAGTATGTGGTCCCTGAAATCCAGTTGAAGGCAATAGTATTAGAATGTATACTGTCCAGTTAATATATGTGAAATATAATGGAGGCATTAATGGTATAAAATTACCAACTAGTACCTTGGCTAGGAGTCCTTTAGAAAACAGAGTAATGGATATAGAAGAAAAAAACCCACTTAAATAAAAACAATGTTTCTACAAGCTGCAATCAAGGATTGGAGTAGTTCAGATGGGTAGTGTAAGGAATTTGCACCATTGTTAGCTGTAGTAGATAGCTAGATCCCGAAAGAAATTACGGGACTTATTTTCCATAGTTTATGTAATGTAATATTTTCAGATGACCAAGTGAAAATACTGCAGAAAACAAAAAGATTCTCTAAACCATCATTTAAAAACAAGGCATGTAAGATGCATTTGCTATATCAAAAAGTCTTGTGTTGTTTGTTCAAAAAAAGACATGAGATTTAAATTGTACTGGAAATAAAAATTATTTTAATCTGACTTTATTGAAGTTCTAAGAGACTGGAAGTTCTACTATAAGGTTAATTATACATATGTAACCAAGTTGTAGGCATTTTCACAGCATTGGAATTTTTTCAGTAGTTAACTGTTTTAACAAGAAACAAAACTTAGTATTTGTTTCTTAGTTTGTATCAGTATTTCTTTAACTCAAAATGTCATTACTCCAGATCCACCCATATTTTGATACTTGAGATTTACCAGCGCTGCAAGTTGCTACGGCTGTTAAGTTTTGTGTAAAAGTGGAGAATGTCTAGACTTCTTAAATCACAAAATACAGTTGATGTAGTTGGTGCTAACAAGAGCTATTGCTCTGCTTAGCTAGTGGCATAACGGGTATCTTTATAATTTTTTTTTTTTAATGTGATAGAGGGTGTATTTCTCATATTGAAATTTTGTCTCTTGATTCTTATGATGTATCCTTTGTTTTCTGTTTTTAAGACAGGTACACAACCTTTTAATCGTGCAATGCTCTTTAATGTTGGCTTTAAAGAGGCTATGAAGGATGCTGTCTGGGACTGCATAATATTTCATGATGTGGATCACTTACCCGAAAATGACCGAAATTATTATGGATGTGGAGAAATGCCACGCCATTTTGCAGCAAAGCTTGACAAATACATGTACATGTAAGTAATTAGCTTTATTCATGTTTTTTCTTAAAGACCCAGAAATGTTCTTGAAATGTACATGATTTTTGTGACAGTATGTATGGTAGGTGAAACCAATAAATCAGCCTCCTACTATGCTTTTTACATAAATGAATATATAGTTATTAAACGAAAGATTTAAGTTTAGTGTCTATATTTGATATGTTGCTTATTTGAAGATATAATTATTGCAGTGAGGTTAATCTTGAAAAAAAAAAAAGGCTATGTTTGTCATGGAGGAAAAACTTACCTTGCGTATTAGAAATTGTTTCTGGGTATGTGAGCCTTTGCAGTGGCTGTTAACAAAGGGAAGCAGATAATCTGTAGCAAAATACCGCAGGAAAAATATCTTACTTAATTTTCTCACAAATGTACATTTTTTCCTGCTTTGTACTGCTTTTTAAACAGAAGATTTTCTTACTGCTTGACCATTTTATATCTTGTATTCAGTTTCTATTGAAATTTCATGTATGTAGTGGATCCTGCAGTTTTGTTACCTCCTTTCCTTCTGCCATTTTACATTAAGGATGTTTCACTGCCTTTTTAACACTGCTGTCTCATGACACTCTTCTAATCACTTCACATAAAGCTGTAGCTTATTTCTTGCTACATGTATGTGTTTGCCATCCTGAAACTTTATTTGTGAGTTTGATCAACTTGACAACCTGGTCAACCTGACAGATCAAAAGCAATGCATTGAAAACATGACTGTGTGTTTGGAACTTCAGTTTGTCAGACAGTTAGCAGTCAACCGTTTAAAGATTTTACATGTATTTGAAAAGATATAAATATATAAGATATTTCATCTTTCTTTATATGTATTTATAAAATACATATACATATATATGTTTATAAAATATCTAAATACAGATTAAATTTAGAAAATAAGTTTATGAAATACATATATTCCACTTCTGTATGTTAATGCCACCGATCTGTGAACCAGTTTACCTTGGTGAATGCATTCAACATCTGTTCATGTCCTTAGTTTGGGGGGGGGCGGGGGGGTGTGTGTGTGTGTGTGTGCGTGTTTGTTTTTTTGAAAGGTGTTGCTCAAAAAGAGGTCTGCCTGTCTATGTTCAGCTAGTAATACAGAATTTCTTTTGCTTTCAGTCTTCCATACAATGAATTCTTTGGTGGTGTAAGTGGACTGACAGTGGAACAATTCAAGAAGATCAATGGGTTTCCAAATGCCTTTTGGGGATGGGGTGGAGAAGATGATGATCTTTGGAACCGGTGAGTGTTCAGTGCTTATATGTTTTTAAAAATTTGTTTTAAATGAACAAATTCTAACATTTCTAAAGAGTTCACTTTAGAAGTATCAGAACATACAATTTGAAGGGATAAGTATGGTGTTCTTTTTTTATATCCTAGGGACAATTAACAGGCTTTTGAGGTACAGGTCTTGTAACAAGTAACAAGATCTAACAAGGGAGAACATTATTAAGCATACTTAGTCTCATTCTCTCTAGTCTTCTGTGTGTTACTTTTTAATTTTAATTTACATTTCTCTTGCTGCTGGCATTATGGAATGCCATTTCACAGGTATGTAAAATAAGCATGAATTTAAGTATCTTTTGTATCTTAGGAGCAGTGTTTGAGAGAGAGGTTAATTTGTGACTATATTGATAGTCGCAAATTGAGCAATGTGCAGCAATGCTCTTTGTGTAACTAACTGCTCACAGAAAGCAGCTGTAATATGTTCCATTTGAGCTGTTGAAACAGTGTCTGCATGAGTAGATATATAAAGAGAACTTTTAAAGTAAGAGTTTGTATGTTTTATTCTTTTTCCTTACTATTTTCATGTTTTTATGCTGTTGTACTAGAACAAAGCACGGAAATACTAAATACGAAACTATTATGATGTCACATTTCATTGGTTTTGCCAGCTTTTTCAGTTGTTGGGTTAGGAGTGGTTTGGGTTTTTTAGTGAGAGAATTTCAGTGAACATAAAGACTTAGCTTTAAAAGATTTGATGCATATCTTTCACTTTTGCTGTAACTTGTAAAAGCATCTTTTTAATACTCTTCATACAAATGTTTCTGTATTAACCTGTAGGGTTCACTATGCTGGATACAATGTAACAAGACCAGAGGGAGACTTAGGGAAGTACAAATCCATTCCTCATCATCACAGAGGTGAAGTCCAATTTTTAGGACGGTAAGAAAAACAGAACTGTTCAGATACTACAGCTAAAGATGTAATTTTTTTTCTTACATGCAAATCTTCCACACATACAAATAAGCAGTCAGTGCTGTGTTATACTCTTTTTAGCGTTAAACTTTGTGTATTCTTTAATGTACTATGTTTGTTGTTCAGATATTTCTTACTTAACCATGAAAGAGACTGAGTTTGTGTGTCAGAAGATATTATCATCAAATAGTTTGGGCATTAGTGCTGACATGCCTCCATTAGTTGGTTAATTCAGATATTCTGCAAAAGGAAGTAGTACAGCTAGGGGAAATGACTCCTGCATGAAAATAGACTTCAAAACTCCTCAAGGATTGTTTTTTTTCCATTGTATTTCATTCATTTCTGAGACACAGGTATTCTCATTTCCTGCTTACACTGACAGGAGCTCTTTCTTTTGGAGTTCCTTTATTTTGCTACTTTAACTGGCCAGTAGGTTCTGGCTGTCCTAGGTTGGAATAGCAACCAGAATGCAGCAGATGAGCTACACCTAAAAATTAGAATGTGAAATGCACAATAAAGGGTTAATGGTATGTGTTTTTCAGATAATAGAAATACTGCTCAATTCTATTATCAATGGGGATGTCTTTTTCTGGCAACATCTTTATTTTCTGGTTTATTCATAATTTTTTAATAGACATGTATAGTAGACATAAGTAAATATGTGATATGAAACTAAAATGTGTATGTCAGTAATCTGGAGAAGAGGAATTGGTGTTTTAATCACCTCAAATATTGATGTTTGCAAATGCGGGAGTCTTAAATTAAAATAAAAAAAATTCAGACATTTAAATGTATAATCATGAACAATGAAGGTTCCTAAATCTCTGAGCTCTGTAGTTGAGTTTTATGAAGAAATTGAATGTTCTCTAAAATCAGTTCAGTTTGTGACCATATAGTATACATATTAAATGCCTTCTTTGTTATTTAGTCTTAATGTTAACTTGTGTATGTAAACATAAAATCTAAGTGTATTAAAAAGCAGAAAGTGACTTGCTTTTCAACCTTAGGTAGGTAATTTTAAAGGTCTGAGAGGTAGTTTCAGAATTTAAAGCATATTTCAAAATGAAGTGGCTGTCTACATCATCATGTCTAACATCAGTTGAATTGTTTCTTGCAAATCTTTCTCATGTTTTCTTCTTCCAACTCTCTCTGCAGATACAAACTCCTGAGGTATTCCAGAGAACGTCAGTATATTGATGGGTTGAACAATTTAATATATACTCCTAAAATACTTGTCAGTAGATTGTACAAAAATATAACTGTTAATCTCATACCAGAACTTGCTCCTGTTAGAGACTATTGATGGAAGTGGAATTACAAACTACCATACCAGAATAAACTTTGACACTGGAAGCTAGTAATAGACACTGTAAAACAAAACAAAACCCAACAAACAGCAGCTTAGAATTAGAGATTTTTGACCATTTGATGATACATATTTGGGATGAGAAGTACAGTGATTGTATGTACCGTGCATTTCATTCTGAAAGAAAAGCCAGCAGCTACCACACAGATGTTTACAGCATGAGACTACTGTTCAAGCCTTCATTCTTCATATTCTCTATCTTAACCACTCAACTAAATAAACTGCAGAAAATAGACTTGTAGCTCCTGTGGAAGTAGGGACAGAGCCTGCTTCTTCCAGGAATTTTTTTATACTAAATTGCCCCCACCTCGTATTTAAATGAATGCTTTTGTTTCTTTTTAAAATGTGATTTGTAAATATGTGATGTAAATTACTGTGTGTACATTGCTTTTAAATTGCTCAATATTTTATGCTTCAGTATGTATTTGAGTGTGTTCTTGTTTGAATTCTATAGGAATGTTTTTACTAGCATGAAAGAACAAGTGTAAAATGTATGTATGCTTAAAAAAAGGTTATACCTTATGTGAAATGAAGGAAATATTAATTGTTGGCCAGCTATGACTGTAAACTGTTATACTAGTTTTGAGCTCTAGGCCTCCTGCATATCTACATAGAAAAATCAGTATATGAACTTGCTAGAAAGAAAGCTTTTAATTTTATTTATTGCCAGCAAAATTGTATGATACCCTGCCTGCCATCAAAATCCTATTTATATGCATATTGCATGCGTATTACAGAAAATCTTGAGGTTGTTGCGTATTATGATCTACAGGAACTCTTAACTGTTTCCAGGTGTGCCACTAGTGTCAATGTCAGGGATTTTATTGCCTAAAACAATGTGTCTGGGTGCATACAGTATTTTGGTATCATTCCTTTTTTTTTTTTTTTCATTAAATCAGCACTTTTATTCCTCCAAAATCAGAAGAGCCAAAAATGTATCTTCATTGGAAGGATATTAAAGTTAGATTTTTAAGAAAATAGTAAAACATAGTTCTAATAGCTCTAATGCTTACAGTGTGGGATTTTCAGAACCACGGTGTTGGTCAAACTGTTCCCATGGTGATGATGGCACAAGCGGAACTGAAAGAAGGCCAATCCCAAGTGCTTTTTAAAATTCCACCCGTAATATATTAATCAATATAGCTATTTAAGGGCCTATTCTGGTAGAGTGCTGAGTGCTTCTATGATGCACTAAGTATCCTCAAGTCGATGACTTTCAATGAGATTGAGGTTGCGCAGTCCCACTAAGGATGGGTCCTGTCTGTTTCTCTATTTTTGTGGTGTTATGTGTATGAGTAACTAGCCTCTTTCCTTGGCTTATAATGAAAAACAGATCTTATTTTCTGTTTGCTTGTAATGTTATGCTACCTAAAGGTATCCCACTGCTAAGCATTATTATCTGTTCCCAGTATTTTTTTACATCTCATGTTAATACTGAGGAAAAGGACCGGATTGTTTATTTTCTATGTTAATGCAAAGATATAAACAGAGATCTACTTAGCTGTTTTGTTTGTCACAGTTACTCAACTCTTTAGGAACCAAAGACTGATTTCTGCTCCCATGAAGAATGGAAAGCAGTATATACTAAGGATTGTTTATCCATAGAGTGTTCTGTAAGAGTGTTGACAAATACTGACTTAAACTCATTGCTACGCATTGGTTTCCTGAACTGCTGCCACAGATGGTGTGGTGCTTTGTATATTCGAGTTTGTTTGCCATAAACACTTTTTATTTCTTTGACATCCCAGCAGCAAACTTTGCCCTTAGCCATTCTTCAGTAAAGTTATGAGCTTAGTTGTAGACATCGTATTTAGTAGAAACGTAATGATTTCATTTAAGTAGTTGAGAACAATTGTAAGGCATATTTTAAACCATATTGGAATTACCTTAAAATCTACCAGTTAATCTAATATGCTTTAGAAATGATGTAATAAAAATAACAAAAAGTGAGCATAAAGTAAACAAAACATCCTTCAAAAGCATGCTTAAGTGGTTTAATCACCTCCTGGTATATTTTTCTATAACTGAGTGTATAGAATATTCTGAAGCATATGGATAAAGGAGAGATAATTAGTACACTGTATGAACAATTATATCACACAATGAAATTAGTCTTATTTCATGACAGACTAATACAATTCTTTAAGAACTGTTCAATAAATTTTTAAAGCCCTGATGTAATTTTGAAGTGATTTCTGGTTTTCAGTACAAGTTCACCTACAATTTAACACCTATGATTATGAAACATCTTTCGGTACTGTAGGTCTGTACTGTTTTGTGAAGCATGCTTTTGTGCCCATTTGTTAGGCATTCTGTGAAATTAATGTGCAATTTTAAAAAATTCTAATGCATATATATGTATACATAAATACATATATACATCCTATATTACACATGCTGTGGCTGAACTAATATAACTTTACAGCTCTAAGTGACTAATCATATATGGTCTCAGAAAAGTGTGATTTAAACCAATATGTGAATGAATTATGACATATAGCTGAGTTCTTAAAAAGTTTACATTTTGGTGCCCCAAAGTGATGGATGTTAAGTTATGAATTGTTAGCAACACTATTCTCTAAATACCTTTTATCACTTTGTTGGGAAGTTTTAAAAGTCGCCATCTTAAATTACATCAAGAACAGTGTTAGTATGCTACCTGCTTGAACACAGTACTATTCTATAGAGAATTTTAACAGACAGTGCCTTCAAACAAAATAAATACGATGCAGAACTAAGAGTTGTGCACATTTCTTCTGATATTTTCACGATTCTTGTAAAGTGGAGAGAGAAGCCAGTAGGATTGACTTCTGCATTGCTGACAAGGCAAATAAAGGATGTCTTCTCTTCAAGGAGAGAACATGGAAGGAGAAGAAAGAAGGATCATTTTACAAGATTCTGAAGGTTTTGCAAATTAACAAGTAAATATTACAGAAATATTAACAGTGGAATCTGGTTGGTATGCTAAGATACTCTTAAGCCCATTTGCTATATTTCAAATCTAAATAGGAGAATATAAAATATAAAATCCATTTTGCAATAGACAGTATATTGAAAAGCAAGTGCAAAATGTCCTTTTTCTTGGATCTTGCCAGTCTATTTTTCTATTGTTATGTTTACTAATAACTATGTTGTAGTAGCTTACTAATGAGCTAGTTATTTAAAGATATTAAAAGGATCCATTGCGTATCAGCAAGAAGTGTACTTAAGGTTATTTTATTTGTAGAGGTATGTGAGAGAGGCTTAATGAAAATGCACTGAAACAAATGCTGGGAATTTCCTGTGTACTATCATAGTTCTGTTTTTTTGTTGTTCATGAAAATGTTTGTACTTTTTTATCATTGTCTTTTATGAAATATAATGTTCAAAAGATTGTGTTGGTTTGTTTATTCTGAGGTTCTGTGGAGAACATATCTTCTTTGTGTTTTGTTTGTAGACAAAGTGCTCGTTTTTGTAGTGCTCAGTACCTTCAGGTAGCAACAAAAGGAAGGAAAACCTGGCCAGCAATCACATCAGGTTATGCTGTGATGGGGTCAAGCCTTAGGGTAACAAATTGTTTTACATTTATTGGTATTTATATGCTTCCAGCTTTTGCTTTTATAAGGCCAAATGACTCAACTTTTTTGTGTACTTTTCCAACATAGGATTGCTAGTTTATTGAATCTCCTGATTCTCTTCTCTATGCCTATTTCTGTTTAAGAGTAGTGTTCCTCATATATGGATTACAAGAATGGGAAATAGAAGGATTCATCTGTATTTCTCCTGGTGTTAAATAAGGAGCTGTTTTTTCAGGAATCCTCAGTTATCCTTATTTTCTTTGTATTGTACAGCTATTACAGAAGTGTCTGATGGTTAGAGGTGTGTGAGTAATTTTGGGGAGCACTTCAACTGGGGACAGAGGTATTTGCAGAATTTCATGAAAGTACACTAATAAATTTCCTGAAGTATGTTTGATGGATACACTTTTCTGCAACACTGCACATGGACTCTCCTTGAAAGTGTCACCAGTTATAATATACTGGAAAGCAGGAAAGAAGGCGTTCTAAGTATGCATAGCATCCTTAAGTGCTGTCCTACCTTGCTGTCACTTTTAAGCTGCTTTTGCTTCTATATCTTAAAAATTAGAACTGGGAGGTGAGTTTATCTGATGATTATGTGGGACTCTGGGTAGTAGTCCTATGTGACTTCATCTATCATGGGCTTCAGTAAGAAAGTACAGATGATGTTAAGTGGTGGATTGCATTTCATGTGTGCTTACTTTTCGTGAGACGCCTTTCAGATGTGTTTGGCTCATTTCCTTTGCCAGAAGGAATGCAGTTTATTAACTTCAATCACAGAATCACAGAGTCACAGAATCACA
>NW_010172567.1:0-9840 GCF_000695765.1 Mesitornis unicolor
AAGTCAAGGTAGAGCACATCCACCGCTCTGTTCAGTTCTGCACCCCACTTGGGGAAAAAAATTAATATCATATTTAAACCCATAATATCCCATTTTTCTGAACACAGTGATAGTACTAACAGCTTGGTGTGCTATTTCTCTTTCTGCAGTGGGACATTCTGAATCCCACTGGATGGTGGGAAAAATGGGTACAGCCAACCCATGTGCCATGTCACCACCATGGACCACATCTGCAGTGGGGTGGCTGAACTGAGGCTGCACCATCCAGCCAACCTTGTGAGGGTCCAGCGGTCTCTCCCACAAGGTGCTGAAGGCATCATTGACCCAGGCATCAACCATACCTGTTCAAGCAGTGGGACCAGACCTTTCCTTAAATCCCTACTGTCTGAAGCAGCCATCTGTGAACCACAGCAGAGACCAAGACTCAGTGCACAGACCAGTGCCCCACTGGCAAGGGACTGGAGATGGTCTGGGCTGTGTCTCCGCACTGCTGAATGACCCAATGCCTGAGTGAGCAGTAGAACCAATGTGTCCCAGTATCCAGGATTTCCCTCTCAATCCCAGCCACCTGGACTGGTCTCTGACTTGTCTGACAAGACAGAGCCTCCTTGTTTTTTCCCTCCATAAGAAACCAAGCTTCTCCAGCTATTTTCACTCAACACATGCTGACATTTTGTTATTTGATAATTTGATACATCTACCTTCCTGTCAAGTTTGGTTGAAACTGGATCCAAAAGTTACTAGTGGGAGAAGAACAGAGGGAGAGAGCAATGACATGATCCCATAAACCTCACTCCCTGAGGAAATTAAGCCAAGAAACAGTGAATATCTGTCTGAATAGACACCCAAGAACAGTCATAGTCCTGGTGTGGATCCACTGGCCTTGTCTCCTACACAATCCTCCTCTCACCATCCTTTGTGAAAACAAAACACAAACAAATCCAGTACAACGACCCAAAAAGAAAAGCTAAATGCATTCTGAGAAGACAGAAATTTGGCCAAGATGGATGGAGAAGAATTTTTATTATTACAAACCCCACTCTAACACAGGTCACAGCTCTGAAGGAGTGACCAGGACAATCATCCCATGGGAGCTGTGCCAGCAGGAACCAGAGCAGGGGGTGCCCCCATGGCCAGCTCAGCTCCAGAACTCAGGAATCAGCACGACCCCTTGTGACCAAGAAGGCCAATGGCATCCTGGGGTGTATCAGGAGGGGGGTGGTCAGTAGGTCAGAGAGGTTCTCCTCCCCCTCTACTCTGCCCTGGTGAGACCGCATCTGGAATATTGTGTCCAGTTCTGGGCCCCTCAGTTCAAGAAGGACAGGGAACTGCTGGAGAGAGTCCAGCGTAGGGCTACAAAGATGTTTAAGGGAGTGGAGCATCTCCCTTATGAGGAGCGGCTGAGGGAGCTGGGTCTCTTTAGTTTGCAGAAGAGGAGACTGAGGGGAGACCTCATTCATGTTGATAAATATTTAAAGGGTGAGTGTCACGAGGATGGAGCCAGGCTCTTCTCGGTGACAAACAATGATAGGACAAGAGGTAATGGGCACAAGCTGGAACACAGGAGGTTCCACTGAAATTTGAGAAGAACCTTCTTCTCAGTGAGGGTGACAGAGCACTGGAACAGGCTGCCCAGAGAGGTTGTGGAGTCTCCTTCTCTGGAGACATTCAAAACCCGCCTGGACGCCTTCCTGTGTAACCTCATCTAGGCGTTCCTGCTCCGGCAGGGGGGTTGGACTGGGTGATCTTTTTAGGTCCCTTCCAATCCCTAACGTTCTGTGATTCTGTGATTCTGTGAACAGTGTCCAGCTTAGTTTCAGCTCCAAGCACATGCCCACAGCCTGGGTGTCTTCATCGACATCCCTCGTTCCACAGGCCTGACCGAGAAGGACTTAATGACGCATGTTCACAAATACGTGAAGCCCAAGCAAAGGAGTGAGCATGAAGTTGTTTATACATCAAGACCAACTGCCACTTTTTGGGGGAAGAATAAAAGAAACAACAATATTTTTGTGCAGTTCTCACTTCCAATAAAATAATTTTAAAATGTTTCAGCTTTGAATGTTTATTTACTACTTTTTATATCCATTCATTTGGGTCCTTTCCTTACCTACATGCAAACAAGTGAAGTCCTTGTTGTTACTTGCAGAGCACTTGCCGATGCCTCACAGAACAGCAGAGCTTCTCAACCCCCAGCTGTAGATGCTGTGTTTGACTGCGCAGATGCTTCACCTCTTTCAAGGAAAAGGAGGACTGCACCTGGGAGCTGGCTTGTCTGAAAGCAACCAGCAACAATCACATCACTCCAAGGCAGGTAATTAATTATGCCTCATTCCCAAAGGCAGGGCATCATTATCATATGCAAGAGCCCCCGAGTTACAGTTGTCCCTTAATCACCTTTTCTGTGGAAGACGTGGGAGACTTGTGGGGAGTAAGGACTTTCTTTCAGTAACTACTGGCTTCAGCTTAAAGAGATGAATGCTCAAATCACTGGTATTGAGCTGTTTATGAACACACAGAGAGGCACAAGAGACATTACAGTAATAAATATTCAGCAGGTGCCCACAGAATAAGAGTATAAATACACAAAATTGCTCTGCTTTACAGTTATATTAGAAGGCATGGCAGAGTGCAAATCCTTTTCTTTGCATTGCTTCTAAGAGGATTTTGGGTTTTAAATTCAGTAATTTTGTTTCTTCTGAAGCTTTCGGCTCAGCAGCGCACAGAGGATGCAGGGCCGTGGCCTGCGCAGCAGTGGGCCCAGCGTCACCGCTGGGATTGGGAACAGCTACCAGCCGCCATCTGGCACCAGCTTCTTCCCCCACCCCCTCTTCTTGGGGCTGCTCTGCCTTGGGGAGCACACAGGGGGATGCTGGCAGGGGGGACTGGTCACCCCACGGAAAGGCTGTCCATGAGATAGAGATAGGGCAGAGCCAGCAAGGCTGAGGTCATGGCTGTGTAATGCTGCAGACAGCCTCAGACATGCTCTTCCTCTCGGGGTTTCTTTTCCCTCTCTCCACCTCCTATATCTCGGTTATGCAGAATAAGCACAGCGGTGCCTTTTTCTGATGTCTCTAAAAACTTAGGCATAGGCAGCTATTCCAAATCATGTCTGTGAAATAGGGGGGAGCAGCAAAACCCATACCCACTGTGGCACCGCGGAGGACAGTGGGACAGAGCAGGGCATCCTGTCCTTGCAACATGGCCCAGCTCCACTGCCATTCACTCCCATCTGTTTGCACTGACAGCTGCTTGGTCACTGCACCCCCAGAAAAACATGTGTGACCCTAAACGCCTGCCAGGGGACAAAATCACTGGCAGGATCACTTCTCCAGCAAAGAGGGGAGAAAAATTCACCCACACTTTGGGCTTTCAAGTCCAACTGATTTCGAAAGTTAACTAAGACTTTCCTTACACAGTGCTTGTGCTAACAGAAGGCACTAACTGACCTTGCAGTTTTTCTTCAGATATTCAACTATTACTCACTTTAAGTGTTCCTGGAACATGCACTTGCTGCCTTTCTGGAAAAATGTGTATCTTCTCCCTGCCTGTATGGAATAGCTGCTGCTACTGCAGAGCCAGGAAATACCCATTGTGGTCTTCTCCCTCAAATCTAAAATGTTTCATTTCTGCTCTGCATGGGGTCAGTTTGTGATCAGAAACAGGTTTCTCTAGGTCTTAAAATACAGTTTCAAGAATGCAGACAATGTGCAAGGCCCTAATTTGACAGCCAGAACCTGTAGTGTAGTTTTTCTTTTCCAAAGCTATCAGAAAACATCCTGTAATTCTAAGGAAGGGAGACAACCCCAGTAACATTCGAAATGTGCCAGTGCTGCAGACAGATGTGTTACTACTTTAGACAAGTGGTCAGTTTTATGAGGCTAATGCCAGTAACGGACACCAGGTGCCCACCAAAGCCGTTCTACCATTTCCCTTCTCAGCTGGACAGGGGAGAGAAAATGTAACAAAAGGCTCGTGGGTCGAGATAGGGACAGGGAGAGATCACTCACCAGTTACCATCATGGGAAAACAGACTTGATTTGGGGAAATCAATTTAGTTTATTAACATCAAATCAGAGTAGGATAACAAGAAATAAAATCAAATCTTAAAAAACACTTTCCCCCCATCCCTCCCTTCTTCCCAGGCTCAACTTCACTCCTGATTTTTTCTACCTCTCCCCCCCCAAGCAGCTCAGTGGGACAGGGAACGGGGGTTGCAGTCGGATCATCACACATTTCTGCCTCTCCTTTTTCCTCAGGGTGAGGGCCCCTCACACTCTTCCCCTGCCTCAGTAAAAACTGTCTGAGGCCTGGCTGTGTGGGGAGTAGCACTAGAAAGCCACCAGAATGAAGTGAAGGAAAAAAACATGATGGGGGAGAATTACTAATATTGCCAGAGAATTCTTAATATTGCCCTATGCTAGTCTGAATGATGGATTAAAATCCCCACCCTTTCCCTGAGAATATTGGACATAAGGAGCAGCAAGCCCTGCAGCATTCTGGAGAGCGGTGCTTGCACTGATTCTAGTAGCTGGATTTGAGGCCACGAAGCCCCCGGGCCGGACAGCAGCATCCTCGGGCCGGGCCGCAGCTGCTGCCACCACCGCCTGTGAGAAGGCACCCGAGAGCTATTCGGGCTTCAGTAATTCCCACAGAGCCCGCTAGACGGTGCTGTCCTAAAAGCTGAAAAACACCCTGCTAGACGCCAAATCTGCTTTTTCTGCGAGGTGCCAGGTTTGTGCACAGGGAACCCGCGGCTGAGCAGCGGGAACAACCTCCAGGGCTGCAGGAGGACCAGCCCTGCCTCCCTTTTGGCCGGAGATCCCCGGGCAAATCCCTTGGAGGGTGCGGAGCTCAACCCTTGACCCTGGCAGCCCTTGACCCAGGGGATGCCAGCCAGCACCAGCCATGTGGGGAGACACTCAACACGTCCATCCACTACACACCTCCTGGCATCTTATACCATCTCTCCTCCAATCTGCGAAAGGGAGAGCAAGAGTCTGGCTTCAGGGCAGGGAGAGGGGTCTCACCTCCTCCTGGCAGCTCCTCAGAGCTGCAAGAACATGAAACATGGTTATCAACCAACTCACGCCAGGTATTTCCCACTTGTCACCAAACAGACACGCCAAGATGTAACATAACTTGCCCCAGATGAAGATCCTCTGCTGCCTTCTTCCCTAAGCCAGTTTGTTTGGAGGGACTGTGTTTCCCTGCATATGTCCCATCTCTTTCTGAGGCATCCCAGGAGATGTGCTGCCCTGGGAAGGTGTCAGAGAATATCTTAGCAACACCTGAAAAGTGGGAGGATTAGTCACCCAGACTGCTACTCCCATGAGGTACAGGCAATGTGCTTCAGGCAACATTTTGAAACAAAAATATTCAGGGTGGGGAGGGAGGGATGAAATTTAAAAAAAAATAAATAAAGTAAGAAATGGTCATCCAGCAGTATCTGTAGAGTCTCAGAAAATATGCCATCATCAGTGTCAGCAAAGCCTCCTGGAGCAGGAATTAGGGAGCCAAGTGGCACTTCCTTAGAAATGCTGTGGTTTACTCATTGGGATCTTTTTTCCTCGTATTTGGTACTCTAAGAAAATATGTGCCATTCACACAAAGCTTAGTCAAGTTACATTAAATTAGTATGCTTTTACATGGTGTAAAGATATTTTCTTTTTTTAAAAGTATGTAATTCACAGAAATAACTGCACACCAGTCCCAGTTATAGTCCTTTACCTTGTTCAAAACTCTCAGCTTCATGGTTGGTTGGTTGGTTGGTTTTTAACATGGTTTAAGTAAACAGCGATGGAAACAGTGACCCAATGAATTAGAACATGAGGTTGTCTCTCCATACCAGTTCACACCAGTTTTGAGAGAAAACCATATTTATGGCTTTTCTGGTCCAAGATTACAGCTTCACTCCATGTCTAAGTAGGAGCCAGCATAGCCCATGGACAAGGCATGGCCACCAAACTAACACCGTCTCCAGAAGAGGCACTGCCAAAGCTGTGATTCCTGACTTCAGCCAATATGTTCCTCTTGCTTTCCC
Organism: Mesitornis unicolor; assembly: GCF_000695765.1. NCBI lineage: Eukaryota > Metazoa > Chordata > Aves > Mesitornithiformes > Mesitornithidae > Mesitornis > Mesitornis unicolor. The sequence goes on from NW_010172567.1 coordinate 6,044, forward strand.
GCTCTTTCACTCTAATTTTCCTTGGTCTCAGAGCAGGTACCATCAGGTTACTCCAAGCTGCTGTATGAACCAGCCCAACAAGACATGGCATTGCTGCAGTGAGCATAGGACACACAGAGGAGGAAGAAACCTTTTTTGCTCAGCCAAGGAGCTCTCAGTTCACATCCCCTTAGAGGATTCGAAGTGAACTTGGGTCTTGCACGCCCCGAGTTGTGCCTTAGCTAGTGAGCTCAGGGATCATAAATAGAAGACTGCCTCATCATCAGCCCCCAAAACTGCTTTTCAGGGAAGGCATTTGGCAAATTTGGTCATACTCACCAACAGACTGGCAATGACCAATGCTGTACTTTTGCAAATGTTCACCAAAAGCAGTTCAACCAGTGCTACTGACAGGTCCAAATGGAAGATCAGGACTTGAGGCTCTCTCTAAAATCAAAACTTCCTGTAATTTAATGGAATTCAATTAACAAACCATATTAATTAAACCACTGCAAACCTTGAGCAAGCCATCTTAATCTGCTGTGACTTAAGGCTTGTTTACAGACAGTTTTATGCTGCATTGACTATTCCTGTATAGCTTCTTTATATCAGTGCAACTCATCTGAGGAGAGACCTCATTATATCACACCAGGGGATGCCCTGATTTAGCTGGCATGATTTCCAAACAGAGTTAATGAAAACAACACAAGCATTGTGTGTGTGGATACAAACAACCACCAATTTGATTTTAGCTAAACTAGGTTTAGACAAAGTTAAGCTGCCCCTACAATATTTTATTAGTCTTAAATCACTGCCTATGCTTTCACCTTCTCCAGCCAAGAAACAAATGGTCTCATTATCAGTAAGTGAGACTGTAGGGCGAGACATGTGTTAGCTCCAAGCTGCCACGAGTAGGCTCTGAGTGCAGCTAACACTTTAGCTTAAGCTGAGTGTCATCAGTGCCTTGTGATTACAGTGCAAATGTACCGAGTATAAGGTCAATTCTGCATGTCTCCTTATTTTAAATCATCCACATACTCACGTTAAACCACTAGCAGTTCATTGCTGAAAGGTATTATCTTCAAGCAGCAGCACCTCTTATCTTTCCTCCCCTGGGGCATCACTCAGCTAACAGCCATAAACCACTCCATCCCGCACAACCTGGTAGAGAATTAATGCAGAACCATGTCTGCTTAATGAATTCAGCTTCTCCCAGCATGGGCATCAGGTAAACATACCTGAATGGTCTTGGCACCAAAGCTATGAGACAGGCTTCTTAACTTTCACATGACTGCATATCCTGGTGATAGGCACCACCCCAGAGAGAGGCCTGCCCACAGTGAAGGGCTGCACAGCCGTGTGGCTTCTGGAGAAACTGGAAACTAGAGAGCAGTTTGTTGACTTCTGTTGACTTGAGTACCAGAGATCAGGCCTTTGCTCCTGGCTCTGCCACCAGCTCTCTGTAACACCCTAATCCCTCCTGTAACTTGACTCCTCTTCTGCCTTTTTGTCTCTCCTGTACTTGGAAGTCACAGGTGTTTTGGGGCAGGAACCAACACTTCATCCTTGGAGGTGTTCAGGCCACAACTGGATGAAGCTCTGGTCTGTCCTCAGGGCTGACCTGCTCTGAGCAGGAGGTTGGACCAGAAACCACCTAGCCTGAGCTATCCTGTGATGCTGTGATTCACAGCAAATAGCACAGTGTGGGGTTGGGAGGAAGAGGATGGAGAAAGGCTTCAAAGAACAGATAGTTTTGGTTGTAAGATTATCCTTACTGCAAAAAATACCTTCTGCATTCTTAAATACATGGAATTCATCAACTTAAATGGGAAAGTCTACCAGGACATTGAACAAGGTATTTATCTCACAGAGTGCTTTGGGAGCAACAGTAAATGAACAAATTCTGTCTTCTAGGAGTTCAGGACAAAACTTTCAACCTTGTCTGTTACAGTTTAAACTTGTCTATACAAAGACAGAAAATGAAACTACAGCTACTTCAGCTGAGGGCAGATTAGGTCATGAAAGTTTGAAATTAGACCAATATAAATGAAACCATCATGAAGGCCAGAGGTTATCTCCTGTATCCAGCCTCCTCCTTAGCACAATCAATTCATTTCCCCTGAAGACTCAGAATAATAGTATCAGTAACCGTAGCAACACTGAAATATAAGTATCATTTTTAGCTCCTTGATGTAGGCTGCACAAAATAAGAGAGCACATTTTGAAAGTTTTCGTCACAACCTACTTCAAGTTTTCATGGGTTTATTTTAATAACGAAACATGTATCTGGCTTTTTTTAAATCATTCTTAAAATTTTCTTTGAGAGATGATTGGTTTGCATTCATTGTATCTTGCAGTGAGGAACTCAGTGGAGCCTGAGCTCCTCTGCCTCCCACTGCAGCTTCCTCAGCACCAAGGAGATAAATTCAGTCCCTTGCCCTCATGTTTTCTGGACCAAAAGCAGAGTTTGAAACCTGTTTCAACCTGTGGAAGAGGCTCAAACAGTATTTCTGAGCACTGCACCACCAGCCAGACCAAAGGGTCCCAAATACAGTACATGGTTTAGTGGGCATGGTGGTGCTGGGTTGATGGTTGGGCTTGATGATCTTAGAGGTCTCTTCCAAACTTAATGACTCTGTGATTCTATACTCAAACCAGCAGCTTCCTGCCACTCCTACCCCAGCCGAGGGACAGCCTGGGTCCATGAATGAGCACTTGTCCTGTGGGTCCTGAGGCATTAGGAAGTGGTCAATCAGACTGTAGCACCAGCGTACTCTGCACCATGTCCCCATAGTGTCTGGGGCACAATTGGCCCTGCCCTGCACAGCACCCATCTAAGAGGAGTCTCCGCAATGGGATGCCCATCACAGCAACCTCTAAACCCCATGTACAGCAACATGTTGGACACGCTGCCTCTGGGAGATCAACGTGGGCCCTGGGAGACATCAGGGCTCAGGGACCCTTCAAGTAAAGGGTGGAAGCCACAAGATAAGACTGCAGCACAGACCTCTACCTTGAGCAGAGCTGCAGAGGTGATGGTGCTCTAAGCTCCAGGGGCTGTCCTGCAGGGCACTTTCCTGTCCTGAGATATAGGACATATCAATGAATGTTTGTTATTGCCATACCCAGCCAGGTCAATGTTTAGAATTTACATATTTATCTTCAGGAGCCTAAATAGAAGCATAATAATTTATCAGCAGTGCTGGCTAACCAGGGAGGTCCCAGTTGACTGATGGTTAGCAAATGTGATACCCATCTACAGGAAGAGCTGGAAGAAGGATCCAGGGAACTACAGTCCTGTCAGTCTGACCTCAGTGTCAGGGAAGGCCATGGAGCAGCTCATCTTAAGTGCCATCATGTGGCACATACAGGACAACCAGGCGATCAGGCTCAGTCAGCATGGGTTTATGAAAGGCAGGTCCTGTTTGACTAACATGACCTCCTTCTATGACAAGGTGACCTGCTTAGTGAATGAGGGAAAGGCGGTGGATTTTGTTTACCTGGACTTTACTAAAATGTTTGACACTGTTTCCCACAGCATCCTCCTGGAGAAACTGGCTGCTCATGGCTTGGACTGGTATACTCTTCACTGGGTAAAAAAATGTCTGGATGGCCAGGCCCAAAGAGTTGTGGTGGATGGATGTAAATCCAGTTGGTGGCTGATCACAAGTGGTGTCCCTCAGGGCTCAGTAGGGGGGCTAGTTGTGTTTAATATCTTTATCAATGATCTGGACAAGGGAATCGAGTGCTCCCTCAGTAAGTGTGCAAATGAGACTGAATTCGGTGAGAGTGTTGATCTGCCTGAGTGTAGGAAGGCT
>NW_010172568.1:0-503 GCF_000695765.1 Mesitornis unicolor
CAAACTTTCCTCTTTTTCTTTCTACTTAAGTGAACAGCAGATAGGCTCCCTACCGCTACGCCCAAGAGCAGCTTAATTGCTATTGAAATGAATTAGAGAAATAAGAAGCTGCGTAATTTAGCAAATTGTTATTCTGCAGGATGTTACATTTTATGGCAGACATCCAAAATAGCTAGGCTACAGCAGCTTCTATGCTACCATAATCTTTAAAATAAGTAAGGTAATCATTATTGCAAAGGCTACTATGACTAACAAGAACCACACTTGCATTGTGCTTGGATCATGACAAATACACAGGATGAGACACCTGAATTTTAATGAAATCTACCATTTCGTAAGTTCTTTTTCCTTGTATTTTTTTTAATGATTAAATGATATCAGGCATAAACTGGCTAAATTAACTTTCCTGTGGGTGTGCGAAAGACCCATTGTTGCTCTAGCTTGTTATGGTACATTGCTAGGGATTTGGGAGAAGCTGCCCAGCTCCCAGGACAGTGATCTTT
>NW_010172568.1:976-4914 GCF_000695765.1 Mesitornis unicolor
GAACATTACTGATCTCTGACCCTCCAGGGTCCTACAGACACCACCTGTCCTTCCCTTTCAGGCTGGTAACCCTTAAACCATAACAGTGTTCAACATTGCAGTGTCCCCTTTTGTGCTTTCCTTCCACTGAAGTTGATTTTTCTCACAATATTTATGCACATTTGACAGCAGAAAGACACGAGATTCAAGTAAATAACTTTTATTATTTCTATTACTACTAATACTGCTTCTGCTGCTACTGTTATTATTGAACAGACATATCAAATACAAACCAGCCAGGCTAGCACCAGAGGAGAGAGCTGCTCTTACTTGCGGTACCCATACAGATACTTCACAGAAATGCACCTTTTTCGGACAGGTGAGATGAAGACTGAAGAGGAGAAGTAATCATTTTGAAATACGACTTTTCCATACTGCTAGGCTTATCAGCAACAGGGCCTGATGTTGTGGACGTGGTCTTCAAGAACTTGGTCTGCACATCCATTTAACCATTGCACAAATTGTGCTTGCCTGCATCCATGATGGTGATGGATTTGCACTTCTTTGTCTGTCAGAAAGGGAATGCTGAGGGCAGCAGAATTTTCCTGGTTTAGACCCTGACCTAAAAATCTACTGAAGTGAAAAATGTGTCTCTCCTGGCTTCAGCACGTAAAGAATCTGACACTTAAACTCTACTTTGTAGTTGCTGTAAGGCCCCCAAAAGCACAGCTGGGTGCTCATGTGCTCACCTTTTAAAGCAGATTTGTTTCCAGGTGTAATTCTTATTTAATTAATTTCTCTCTGCATTCATACTTTTGCAAATAAAACAGTCTGCTGTGGTTGGCAGAACTGATACCTCTCTTCTGTACACAGGAAAATAAGTTGTTTGAAAGCATGGGAAACATTAAAATCCAGAGAGGACTCCTTATCTCAGTACAAGAATAACTCCAGTAACTCATTAACCATATCAGCCTTTTGGCAGTATTGTTTGCAGCTAAGCATACTGTGTTTGTACTATACATACAGACAAAACAACACTTAAGGTCACTCCATAGGCAAATAACCTTAGCAAATTTCTCTGCTGTTGACAAAACTAAGATAGAATTCCTTTCATTATGAAGTGGATTGCAGTGTCTGTTGACTGCATTATGTCTAATGGAAAGAAGTTTCTTAAATACACTGTGTTTGATAGGGCTCATTTGTACTAAAAAACAAAGTAAAGTTTAAGATTTTCTAGTTCCCTTGTTCTACTAAACCCGCTTTAGTACCTTGTTGCGGTGTTTGATCGTTTTCTTTCACGTCTCCTTTAAAAATAGCAGTATTACACCATTTCTGATGTTACAGTCCAGGATGAGATTTTTAGAGTTGCAAACAACAGAGACAGAGGTGGACCTCTGAGAACGAACAATCCCTGTCCTGGTGTTTGCAGGATATAGGAATTTGGTCCCTATGCACAAATGTAAGGTCCCTGGACAAAGAAAGCCAACCTCTAGGGTTTGGGGTGAGAGGAGGGAAAAATACTCTAGGTCTCAAAAGCACCTAATAAACTAAAAGCTAAAATCAAAGTTACATCACAATGAAAGTCCACTGATGACTAGGATGCTCTGATAGGCTGGTGGTGGCAGACAAGCTGAGAAAGGCAATGCTCTTCCTTCCTACTTCTTCTTCTATTAGTAACATTATAAATGCTGTTCCAGAGGAATGTCTTCTCACTCACAAAACATCATGTCTCCTTCTAAAAGGCTGTTCTGAAAAAAACACCTCAGCTTTTATCTGCCATAGTTGCAAAATTATATGGTGACATTTATCAGAACATGGCACTCCTTGTGTAAGAAAAAACCTACTGATAGGCATTCACTTTCTTGGTCTTCTCTTTTCTAGAGTAAATGCTAGTAAAAACACCCTCCCCCACCATCTCCACAGGTACAGTGTGTCATCTGCATTCAACTCTGTGATATGCTTTCATTAGCTCTGTGATATTATTTTATCTGAATGTGAACAGATTTGAAGTTTTGAAGAATGACAGGTGGTTTCTGGGAAAAGGCTTTAGGTTAGCCACTGTGACACAACAAAGTAAGATACAAATTATTGACAAAATTATCTAGTCCCCCATTGTATTTTGTTTTTGTAATTTGTTTGGTTGACACAAAAAAACCCCGTCTACTTTCACGTTCCCTGAAAAGCAATTTTTGCTTGATTTGCTTGTATGTTCACTGGAGAAAATACTAAACTTTTTTTGCATGTGGTTTCTGAGTGACAAGAGTATGACAGTATATAAATATACAAGGGATCGTATCTTCATTGCAGAGCTGTATGACTTTTGAGTCTGTCACAAACAAAAGGGTCTTGGTCTTCTTAGTAATTTTCAAACGTATTTTTAAAGACTGACATTTGTCTATAACCTATATTCAGGAAAAAAATACCAATTACTTGAGTACAAAATATGTTCCTACGGCTTTTACAGAGATTTTTATTTTCACATCTCAGCATACATATTGCATGGAGTGTCTTTTTGAACCTCTGGTTTCAAGATTGACAGATACAGGACCCTTCAGAAAACCTTATCTTTATTTAGGTTCATAATCAAGGGAGTTGACAAATTGTACCTCATCAGCAATGAAATATCAGTTTCAGCAATGAAACCTTAAAGGTCACAGGTCCAGGTGGCAGCTGACAATATAAGTTTGAAATGGAGGAAAACCGAAATATAGTAGGTAATGTAGAAAAGCAGAGAGAGGCTGTGTATGAATGAGAAAGGAAGATGTGGAGGATTGAGAAATGGAATTTATTTTGCTTTTAAGGGGAGATTTGAAAAATTATATCCTGACTTACTTCTGCCATTCTCCAGCTTGTATGCTTCCTCATTTTTGTTTGCTTTATAATCCAACAAGCAACGTTCAAATTGTGCCCATTTTACACAATGGATCAAGAGAAGCAACACAGGCTAAGAATTCAAATCCTATTCACACATTTGCTGACCAAGGAAGGGTTCCTTTTTTGGCTGACACTGATATGAAGAAAGTGACTTCCAAGCAGCAGAAGCGTGTCCAGATACAGATTTGTGGGCACAGTTCCCACAAGGACACTCATTTACAAGGACAGACACCTACCTGCTGTTGACTGAATATAAGCTAATATTGTCCAAGATCTGCAGGTGCTCCAGCCTTTTCTGGATGAAGCAAGGTCCTAATAAACTTCATGTCACTTCTGTGAGGAGTAATAGCTATGTTACAAAAAAGGCAAAATGGTTACTGAAGTGAGCCTTAATATGGGAATGACTTCTTGCCTTTCAGCAAAATGTTATCCTTGTAGAGTGTCTGTAAGGTGGCAGATACCTCCTTCTATCACTGGATGGGATCAATCAACCCACAAAAGCACCTAATCTTCCTCCTTGACTCTAGAGAGGACTCAGGTGATGTCTTCAAAAAAGACATTTTTGATCTGCTCAGGATAGCTGAGAAGAACCCCATCATAAGTTATTTTGGAACTGTATTTATGCTGTTAAACTGCTTTAAAATGTAAGAGACTCTTCCCCTTAGAAATTGAAGGTTATCTACCTCCAGGCCTGCAGTTTACACAAGAGCATATCTCACTAGCACAACTTTTGTCCTCTCTGACCCTATGGAAGCCAGAGTGATGATGAGGCACTAAATCCTGCAACAGCTGTCAGGAGAGATCATACAGGTCAGAAGGTGGGGATTGCTAACATCTAAAACTTGGTTATATCATCCCTATTGAGGCATAGTTCAGATTAAATAAAAACCCGACCAAAAACTTTATGTATACAACAACTAGAATGTCTAGGAACAAAGCAACACCTCGGAGATCAACTCAGCTACTGATATTTCAATAGGATGATGAAATGTGAAGTGATGATGGCAGAGAAAGTGGAAGGAGAAGAGGAAGAGAAAGAAGGGGAAGAGGAGGAGGTGAAGAAAGGCAAGGAATAACTGAGGCTG
>NW_010172569.1:0-13098 GCF_000695765.1 Mesitornis unicolor
GTGGTGGCTGCTGTCGAACATGTGGAGCTAGGGCCAGCCGTCCCGAGATGCAACAAGAAGCAGCCCAGGAAACTAGGAAAAGCCCTGAAAACCTCAGCCCTCCTCGAGTTTTTATAGACTGTGGCTGGAAAGGGGAGGGAACAGTACTGATCTCTGACCTTCCAGGGTCCTACAGACACCACCTGTCATTCCCTTTCAGGCTGTTAACCCTTAAACCATAACACCAATAACAAATTTGGGTTCTCTGTTTTCTCATATTCCTTATGTTCAGGCAGAACTAGTCATCTCAGCCCCCACTAACATCAGACTGTCCAATACTTCCCACTAGTGACCTATGATGTAAGTGCCTTACAGCCTTGTCCAATTTTATTTGGGCTGAATTTTTTCACAAGGGGTAACAAGCTTAGACAAACACTTTATATGACATACATAATTTTCATGGTTCAACTGCTAATGAATGATCAATATTAAGACAAAATATGACCTTGCAAATCTCTTCAGGTTTTTAAATAAAATCTTGAGCTTTGACGGTGGGCTTCTTGAGGTGGAAGAACTGGCCAAATGCTTCTGAAAAAATCTTAGTAGGCACAGCAACAGAAAAAAGGAAAGATCATTAAAGATTATGCATACGTGTAAAAAGAACATGACTTGAGAATTCACTAGCAGTCTTGACTCTTGCATTTCTATATCCTTTGAGTGCTTGAACTTGCTGCCTTAAAATTCTGTTAAGGGAAGCCTGTGTGTGTAGGTTGGTATGTATATTTCAGTATTAATTTAAAAATAATCTTTAAAGAGAAATCCAGGATATAATGCTGCATGAACTCAGGAAATATCAGCAATAAGTGTATTATATAAAAGTGATATGAGCAAAACGAGCAAGATGGTTCTGCTCATTTAATCACCTTAGTTTCAGAGGCTTGTTTGTGAAATAGGTTGTGCAAAATAAGATTCTCTCCTAATCTTGCAATTTGTTAAATAGAAATCAGTATTAAACATATAGAAAATAATTTAACTTAGGTAAAATATTGTACCTGAAGTTCTTTCCTAGAAAAAATTGACTTATGCTGAGTCCAGCCATTAATTAGCCCAATTATATGCATAGCATGACAAATAATTTCACTTTTAATCATCCAGTCCTGTGGAGAGTCCATTTTAATTCGTGAAGCAATGTTTTTAACTTGAAGAGTTTAGTACTGAATTTACCCTAAAAGTAACTCAACTTAAATTTAGTTCTTTCTTAGACTTTGTAATAGTCTGTTTGAATTAGAGCTAGCTTATTAACAGTTAAAATATGAACTAAAGTGATATTACTATTGGCATTTGAAATTTTAGAATAGTATTTATATCTATTTTCACATACAAGTACAGATATATTTGAAGAATAGTGTTCTGAACTTCCTGCATTTCATTCTGATTCTTCCTCTACTCACCTCCAGTTCCTGTCAGTACCAGTATGCTGGTGATACAGTGAACCTGTTTAACCTAAAACAGGGATGTTACGGTCTTGATTTTACTTTGTGATTTACTCCTGAGTTTCTACATGTTCTCAAAGTCTAATTTTAAAAAATAAGTATATGTAATAAGGCATTGTAGATGGCAAGATAAATAGCTGAGGTAGATGAGAAAAGTAGACATATCCTGTTTATTTCTCTGGTACTCAATTCTTGCCAGAGCATTTGCAATTTATTTGCAAAGTCTGCGTAACTTTTAGGGGACTGGGGTGGGGGCTAGATGGTTGAGATGGGGTTTTGGCCATTATAAATATTGGCCACCAGAATCTGATAATTTATTTTTAGATAATATTGCCTAATTTTCTTCTGATTTACTCTTCATGTTAATACAGAAAGTCAGAGCTACTTCATTCTCTTTAGATTGCTATTTTATGGAGGGCCACTGTAGTGGCTCTTCTTTGATGTGTAACACCAGTAACCTTACCTTTATCTTATGGTTGTCCACCTTCTAACTCAAGCAAGTATTAGTAATTATGGTAGAGATTTTAACAGAGTCACAGTAAAGCCCCCCTCTCTGCACCAGGGTCCCTCCAGCAGCATCTAAGTCACTGGGTAGCACATCTCCCATGAACACACCTCCTGTGAACACACTAATGCACTGCAAAGGCTATAAAATCTGCCTTTAAATGGTAAAAAAACCTTCTTAGCCCACCAGCTCAGACCACTTTAGGTGCTTGACCCAGTCTTCTGGTGACATATGAAGGGGAGTTTCCTAACTATGGACCTTTGGTGAGGGATGCCTGAGACATTCAGGAGTGTTGACACAGGGTGGGTTTTTTGCTATCTTCTTAGCATGTTTGTCCTTTAATAACATTTTATATTACTTCTCAAATGAGTCTCAAATTCAGAACAGGTCACATCTTGTTTAATACACACTGAATTTATAATAAATTAACACAGATACTTCTTAATTTATTCTAAACTTAGATTAAGATCTCCTGCTTTTAAAATACAGTCATCAGTCTTTCGATATGATATTGTTCCAGACCATTTAATCTGTATAGTTCCTTCAGAAAACAATATTTCTGAATGCTTAACTAAACATTCCTGGAACAAGAAGTCATTCCTCATTTCACCCTTCCAGCCTCAGAAATGAACTGTGCTTATTGCATGTGTGTTTTATTTTGTTTGGCTCATTGTTTCCCTTAGTTTAGAGATCAAAAAGTGAATTTGTACTGTAAAAATAAGGCCTGTGTGGGTCAAAAGGAAAAAAAGGGGAGAGGATGGGGAATATTTCATCATATATGGTTTGTATCTAACAGCTTTATTAACAGTGTGCTTCAGATGCTTTGCATTAAAACTTAATTTAAAGAATGCTGAATGAGTGCCAAAATCAACTGCATTGTTGGATAAATGGTATCACTGCACCCAAGTACTGATTTATTCTGACATAAAATTGCTTGCCTTCAATTAAAAGTTCATTATTCTACCCTAAGACATAAGTAAACACTGAAAATAAGGATTTAAATTATCATAATGGTTTGTAAAAATTCTGTGATCAATTTTTATTCTCCTAGTTTTATGCTTCTAACAGCCACTATATAGTCATATTAATGGTGATAATTGCCATAAGCATACATTAAGTGCTCTATTTTTGTCTCATCCTGGTGTCATCCTGAATTTACATACAGCCCAACTGCCTTCAACAAGCTGCTCCACCATTTTCTTATTGCATGTTTTTTCTTGTTGTGTCTACCTACCTCTCTTCCTTTGCCACTAAGTCATGTTACCCTCTCACTTGTCCTGTAGCTAACATATTTTTACAGAGAAAAACACAAGTGGGCTAAAAGGACTGAGGAAGGAAAGAAGAGGGAGCTAAGAGACTCGCAAAGAAGAAAACACACTGATTTTTCCAAATACAGAAACGATGACATAGCTGATGGAATACATTGGCTCAGAACACTGCAATGATATCTAATCTACTTCTGCTGTAATATACATTCATAAACCCAAAAAATTTTCCTTCTTTGAAAAATTTCTATTTAGGCTCAGAATGAAGGTGAAATGTCCTGGAAGGTTTGAGCAAAAGAAAGTGGTATCTTTTTATGTGGACTCAGTGTACCCAAGCCTTACTTTCCCAAAAATAAATTAATTTTAAACTGCCAAGAGACTTAAACTCTTCTTATTGACTTCTTTTTCTGTTATTTTTTATTTTAAAGAGAGAAATAAACACAAAAGTAAACCTGGAAATACTACTTAATCAAATGAGCAAAGTGTAATATATATTTACCCAATTAAGAAATCAAGAGGCAGAAAATGCCAAAGGTTGCAAGCATAACCTTAATTCAGTGAATCTCTTTTCTAGCCATAGCTATTAGTTATTTGGTCAAAATAAATGATGCTGTTCCCTACCCCATGTTTACTGAGCTAACTGTGCGGCTCAAGCAGAAGCCACATGGAACGACTGTTCAGAGATGGTCCCCTCCCATTGCACTTCCCGGAGCAATAGCCCAGCTTTGTCCATAGGACAGGTCAACATTTTGTGTACTAACATGCCAGTCTCTTACAGAAGCAACAGAATATAGGTCTTTATGAAATCTAATATATATAACATTTAGAACTGAATATACAATATAGGATTTTACCTACTCTTTGTTAACTGTTGACCATCACATTGTGATTGTTAGTAGGGATTGTCACAATGTTCACGCTTGCAGGTGCGATCCTTGCTAAAAATGTTCTTTAGTTAGGAGAGATCACAAATCTCAGCGGTTTTTTAATGCCATTTTTCTGTATGCAATATATATTCATGCTGATTAAAAACACTTATCTCCTCTAGATTATATGCTCATGAACTAAAGAGCAGTAATTGAGTGTATATTGCCTGTCTTTCCGAAGTGCATTTCATCTGTATAACGGACATAGTGTTTTAATTGCCAACTCAAGAGCTGAGAAGTCAAGAAAGAAGTGTTCAAGTCAGGTTGGATGGGGCTTTGAGCAACCTGGTCTAGTGGGAGGTGTACCTGCCCATGGCAGGGGGTTGGAACTAGATGATCTTTAAGGTCCCTTCCAACCCAAATCATTCTATGATTCTATGCTAAGTGCCATAACTGGTTTGTCCATGTGTCCTTTAATCTCTTGTTCTACATATTCTCAGGTATGTAGTAGTATGCATTTAATTAAATGAGCACACACTCATTTTTACTCAGGAAAAGTGTACATTTGCAACTAATGAGTGCAAAATATTTCATTCTTACAGAGAATACAATTAATTTCTGAATAAAAATTTGTCCGCATAGTTGTTATTTATTTTTAAGTTGGCTTAGTTAATTATTGAGATCCAGTAGTATTACTCCATCTTCATTCTGATATTAAAATCAACAAGCTCCTTATGTTAAAAGAAATGTCTTATTTTTATTTTTCTCCTTGGAAATGTATATGGTTTGTACTTGATCATAACTGGCTATTTATGAGTCTTGGCTAATTTGTCTTGTCTGTGGTCTTGAAGGGGGAAAAAGGGAATTAATTGGATGATTTAACATTATCTAAGCAAGAATTAAGTAATGGATGTCCACGTAGTCTGAATATTAAAAATTGAACTAAGGACAGAATTTTGATTCAGGAGATCATTCTTCTAATTTACACGGCTGACAACTCATGAAATGCAAAGGTTGATTCTGATAATGTAATCTAGCAATTCATCCAATTTAAAAAGACATTTGTCTGTTAACTAGTATGTGAATTTTAGCATTTTGACCCAAGGAATGTCCTTTGATTACTCTTGTATAGCACCTAACACACAGGGTTGCAACCTCAAGGCACTCAGTGGCAGTAGATTTGCCATTAATCATAGATAGAGATAATTTACAATTGAACTAACCGGAACAGTAAGACCTGGGACAGGGTTACAGTTGAATTCACTAAACCCTGAAAATTCAATTCTAAACTGAGACTTTGTCCTTTATTCATCAGATGTCACAAGTTCTTGCAACAGATCTTACATAACCCGCATCGGATGCTGTAATACATAAACAAGTTTTATTGAGCTAAGAGGAAAAAAGAGTTGATGTCTTAACTGTGAATGCCTTTACTTCCATGCATTTGTTTTTACTCCTAAAAAAGAATTACCTTTTTTGGTGGTGGCTGGTGAGAAAGATAAGCTTTACAAGAGTTCAGAATCACAGATACATTTTCTAGCATGTGCAGACGCTTACCCTTCAGGCAGAAACAAGTGCATATTCAAATTACTATGATTATTCAAATGAAGTCCCGACCATATATTTGCAGAAGCAGTCTAAAAAATTATATTTAAAAAAAAAAATAAGTACACCATACCAGCCAAAGCAAGCACAAGACTTTCTTATTCTAGAAAAAAATTCTGTATAAATCTCTGGTTTGTTTGGAAGCTATTTTAATCTGTTTTTATAATTATCTTCCTTTCCTCCTAGTCTACATGTCAGTGCATGTCCAGTGGGCAGAATTACATACAAGATCAAAATCAGGTTCCAATAAATTTCTGTTTCCTTAAACCAAAAGGACAGTGCAGAGAATCACATTTCACAGGCGACATGTCAGCAGACGGAACTGTGAATGCCAGTGCATATTGCCTTCGACTCAGGGTTTCTTCTCCTATTAAGTCTGTTGTGTTAAAAAGTGCAAATAATTTTTCAGCTTTGCTTCTCAATGCTCGTGAGGCTCTCCAGAAGGATTGCTGCAGCACTGCATGATGAGCTCAGTGCTCTCAGAGGGGCTGGTGGCTCATGGACTCACAGGGGACAGCCACCAGGAGAGGAGGGTAGTGCTGGGCAGCTGACAATCCAGGCATCAGCAGCTCACCATGAACTTTACATGGTCATTTTCCTGTATTCTGTACATTTCGCTAAGAACCAACAGGAACTTAGCCAAATATTTCCCAGAGTTTCAATTTAGGATTTTGTGGTCCACAGCCTGAAAGAACTTCAGAGGCAGCAGTCTTTGTTATACATCATTACATTTTCTCTATCGTCTTTAATAAATGAGAAATAAAAGAGTGGATTACAGGATTAAGCAGTTGAGCGTGGGTTCTGCCAGAAGTCCTCATACAATTCTGTCTTTGCCTAGCGTCACCTGTTATGATTTTCCTAAAATAAAAAGAGTATTTCTCACCTATCAGGTGCCCCAATCCTCCTGGTTGGCAGCAGCAATAATTGCAGTTCTGCCCACATTTCTCTGCCCTGGGCAAACTCCTGTCCTCACAAGGAAAGAACCTTTTTCCTATGATGAGCTCCATGGCAAGCAGTGCTAGATTCCCATATTTGAGTGCATGTGGGTGCCTGAGGCCCACAGAGATGCCCAGTTCCCAAAGGAAACTTGGCATCCCAAAGTTAAGCCTTCATGCTTTGTCCTAAAGGATTATATATCCATCAGACACTCACTGGAAAGATATATTTGCCAACTATGAGATGAAGGTCTGACTTTCAAAACCACACATTTTGGAAGGTCTTATAGATAGCCAAAATTAACTGGCTGAATTAACCTTTGACTAAGACTGGGAAAAATTAATTAGGTAACTGCCTTCTGTAGATTTCATCTGATGTTCCACAAATGCAAAAGCAGAAGGGGGGCATATGACAGCGTAACTGTTTGCAGAGTCGTGTTGGACCTGGCTTCAAAGAGATGAGCCTGAAGACCTCCACAAAAATCCACTCTACCCAATACACAGAGCATCTCCAGTACCAACACAAGCGTAGAGGTGTAAACAATTAGAGGAGGACAGAAACACCCGAGTCTAGCGCCACCACCAGGGAAAAAGCCTGTGCAACCACAGCCACAAGGACTTCAGCTTGACTGATCTACAAGCTGAGCTGGAAAGACCAAAGGAGAGAAATGAAGGAAGGTTGCAGAGGAACATCAAGCAATGAGATGTTCCACCTCAGCTCTGCTATGAGTATTGGTTTCAAACAACAGCTGTTTTCTATAAAGCTGACTTGAAAATTGGTATCTTCCTACTTCTGAGAGAATTTGTTCACTTCATCTTTGTACTGGCGAAAGTACTGTTATTGCTTTTCATTCCTGCCAGCCCTGCAGAGCTACCTCAGTGCTGGGGAGGTGAAGCGGAGTCTATTTTGGCATACAGCAGAAAGCACACAGCTTGCTTTCAGATCCCAGGGTGAATTTTCAGTGCTGGCAGTCAAGAAAGTCATGGTTTTATTTGTAAATTAAAAGAGAGGTCAACAGGAAAGTCATTGGGAAAAAAAAAAGGAAAAGAAAAAAGCAAATATGGAACCCTACCATGCCTTTTATAGTCTCTTTATAGATGAGAGCACAGTTTATGTAATGTGAGTTATAAATAATAGTATTGTTTCGGCCAAAAATCTGTAGCTGATTTAATTAAGAGAATGGATGTGTTTGTGTTGTGTTACTCATTACTTTATTTTAAAATATATCTGTAATGACAATCTATGGAAAAGTTACTACAGTGGCAGGGACAAGCATAGTAAAAGAACTTATGCAAAGTATTTCCAGTAAGAAAAAAATACAGAATTATCAGGTTTTTTTGTTCCTTTAAATCAAATAGCTGAAAAAACCCCAAATTTTAAAGAAAAAGAAATAAAAGAAGAAATATGAGTTGACAGATTTAACTTTGGAGTGCAATGTTAAAAAGTGACCGTTTGTACCCATAAATCTGAGAGAGCCTTAGTCGTTTTCTAAATCTGTTCAACATTCAGGGTGTCCCATTCCCTTGGCTGGTGTGTGGCACATACTCGGCAGCAAACCATACAGTATTATACTGATCCTTAATGTTCACTTATTTCAGGCACCATTGATGAAGAATTACTATGTGATGTCAAACAGAAATGTTCACTGCAAAACAGAAAGAAACATTCTCTTTCAAATATTGTAAATTAAAACACCACACAAAAACACAGATATAGCAAAAAAGATGACATGCTGTCCAGAAATCTGAGATGGCAACAGTGGAAGATTTGTGGTAGTTCTCTGAGCCATGTAAATGCTGAAATCTAATTTTTACAAGGCTGGTGTGAACTTTTTTTTCCAGAAAGAAAATAAGAAATGAGGTTTTAAGAAAAATTAAACATTCAAAAATGAAACACTATAAAATGATAATTTATAATGTCAGGTTGCAATGCATGGAACAGATCATTTCTATCAGGAGTAAGGCAGGTGGAGGAAAAGTAAAGAAGAAATACATTCTTGTGAGGCAAGGGGATGCAATTTGACTTCAAGAGCTATTTCCATGGCTCCCTAATGTGACTGCCGTTTGTGTGGGGAAGAGGCAGGGGGTGGGAGACAGACAGGGCTCTCCCCCTTGGATTCAGAGACCAAAGTCCAAGTTCTGGTCTGTACTGCTGCCAAAGGCCACTTTCAATCAATCCAGTTATAAATAGAAACTCCTCAGTTGGCGCCATGCTGGCCACATCACACCCCTAGTTGTCATTAGTTACAGAAAATGGCATACTTTGGTCGTGCTTGCTTGAAGACCTGCATAGGCAGAACTTTGACTCATTTTGATACAGGTTGTGGAGGTCTTAGTGACCTGGATTTACATTAGCAGGGACAAGTGATGTTACAGATATATCCCTGTGATAGTTAATCATAAAAGTCTCAAGGTACTGTAGAGAAAACCAAGGTCAAGATGGCTAGGCTAGTTCCATCATTGAAACTAAAGTAAATGTATAAACCTAAGACTTGAAAAGTAATCTAGATTGTTATTGTTTTGTAATAAGTTTTGGCCATATTATTTTTTCAGTCATCTGAGAACCACAACCAGCAATTCCTGGTTTTGGGAGCTGACAAATTTGTGGTTGATGTACATTGGATCAATATTCAGGAAAAAACTAAAGCCAATGAATGCCAAAAACTCAAAAGAAAACAAAAGGCACCCTCTCCATGAAAAAAAATAAAAATCCAAAAACAAACACAAAAAACACCCTGCAACAAAACAAACAAAAATATCCCCCCCCCCCCCAAAAAACCAAACCTATAACAAACCCTATGACAAACTGTCTTACCACAGGGTCACAATTTACATTATCCCTACACTGAGCAAAGGCACAGTCAAAACTGAGCACAGCAAACATCTTGAAGAAACTTTTGAATGATAATGAAGGTGTAAATTGTCACACAGCTTCAGAGGCAGGCACTCTTCATCAGGATTTTACCAGTGCCAGCTGAACCATCCCTTCTCAAGGGAGAAGCAGCACATTTTGCACTGATGGACAGTCATGGCAAGGAAAAAAAAATCAGATACTATAAACAGTTTCTAGTGCTGTACACCTGGGAAGGAGTCCACCTGTCCTAGTGGGAATCTGGGTTGAATTCATCCCAGCCCCTGGAGCACTTGGCCTCAGCCCCTACCAGGGAGAGGGCACCCATTGTGAGGGACACAGGGAAGCCAGGGTGAGGGCTTTCCTCAGCAGCACTCAGACCCCAAGGCAGGGGAAAAAGTGCATCCATGAACCCCACTGTAGCTGGGATTACCTGGGACCAGAGCAGGTCACCAATATAGCAGTGCTGGGGACCATGCCTTCTGTCACTGTGCACCATCCCTTATCCCAGCTGTAAATAACCCTCCATGAAAGTAAGAAAATGGAAAACAAGTGGGAAAAGCATCCTCTAATAAAAATAAATGACATCTGAGGTGGATACACTTCATCTGTAGATCTCCACATCAGATCTTTAAACATCTTCAGTGAAGAAACATGTGAGTTATTAATTAATTGATTATTAATACATTGAGGCTTTAACTGAATCTCTGCCTCTACTGCCCAAAATATTCATACCATCTTTGAGGTTTTGCATTTCTGTACCACAGAGAGAAGACCTTCTTGAACCAACTAATTTTGGAATAGCACAAATTCTCAGGACTGAAGAAGGGAGCATTCCAAGGTAATAAATCATTCACTGCTTCACAAAGAGGAAGAACTTGGAGATTCCAGCATGGCAGCAGAGTCTTCAGAGAAATGCAGTAGGAGTGCTAAGGTTTTAACTTCACTGGAGCTGGCAATTTCTGAGAGCTTGTAAGAGGTACCTAAGAAAAAAAAGTCTTTTGTCTGTAGGATCAAAAATCAGTGCAGAGTGAATTCACTTTACTTAATTCATTCAGAGTTCATTAGAAGTCTGTTCTTTTTCAAAAGATGCATGATAACAGTTTGGGTCCTGTTAAAGCCACAGAGTGAATGGGATTGCTACAGCAACATCAGGTGGGACAAGTTTGGGGAGCGAGGGAAAAGGGAAAGCAGTGGAATCTGCTCAGAGGTTTGATATATTGGCATCCTCCATCAGCAAGCTGAAAATAAGATTTAGCCATGCAGAAGTTATCAAAGCTATATTTCTTGACATTATGCTTTTTTGTTCTCCAAATTCAGCCATGTCAGTTGGAAAATTCACACAAGTTTGTGAGCTTTCAGAGTTGAAATAACATATCTTTTTGTGTATCAAAGAAGAAATTGCATTTGAGCATGAAAGACAATGTACATTTGAAGACAGAAATTTCAGCAATTTGATCTCAGCACCACTTTAATCCTGATCTGTGTCTGTTGGCATATATTTCTCAATAGAAGTCAGGACAGCATAACCAGGGACATACTGCTAGTTTTACTCCTCCTAATGCACTCCACCTCACCTCTGACAAACCAGAAGCCCTAGAGAACAATTTGTCTGAGCCTGTGCCAAACAAATCTTTTCATGTCTTCTCTATTTAGGGAAATCCTGACTTTCTTAAGGTACATCTATATATTTTGAAGATATTACCAAAAATAGGTGTCATGGTTTATACAGTTGCTCTGTCACTTGATACTTCCTCTCCACATTGGGAGAAGATTGGAAGAAAAAGGAGATTTGTGGGTTGAAATAGATATACATCTAATAAAATAATCATAGAACTAAAATTAATAACAATATTAATATATAGTCCACAGAGTTACACTCAGATGACATTGTGGGGGAGTAGGCCTCAGGGGAAGAATGGTAAACAAGTCCCTCTCAAGATGTCAGCCATGGAAGTGGGAGGAAAAAGGAGTAAGAAAAATACTGTCCCCAGCAAACTCCTCAATTTATCGTGAAAGTGACATTTATGGTATTGAATAAATCTGTTGGACAGCTTGGGTTATCTGTCCTGGCTTTTTCACCCCTCCTCACTTCTGCACCTGGTTAACTCAAGGCAGCTGAAGACCTTGATCACTATGGCAACTTGCATACTAGGACCTGCCACAAAGTGTCTTACCAACTTTGTTCCCATGAAATAGAGTGCTGTAGACCTTACAAAATCACAGTTTTCTGCAACAGAAAAAGGACTCTAAAATTCTGTCCCAGTAAACCAGGACAATAGGTTATACTGCTTACTAGGACTCATTCTAATAATTATTAGAGAATATAGGATTTTTGCATTTTAATAACTGTATTAATTCTTCTGGTATTTCTGTATTTAGATGTATGCCATTGGAGCTATTTCTGAGCGCTACGGTAGTTGGTTGATTTCACATTCTCCTGGCAAAAACACAGGCATTTTCATAATTCTCAGATGATGTTTTAGCATATTAATTTGTTTTCATATAGCTCAGCATTTTTCACTTTTCATACCTGAATATATGTATTTCTATAATATGTATAATATTTCTAACACATAATTCAGAATACTGAACGGAAGGATATAAATCTAGAATATATCTGAACAATAAATGTTGGATCTTATAATTTCTCCTGTTCTGCTGGATTTCAGCAGTTCAGAGAAATTTCATATATTGAAGATACCTGAATATTTTGCAGTAACATCTTCTTTTGTCTCTTTATTAGTGCTGAGAAGTTGGATTTGATTAATTTATTGTTTTGTTCAGGTGACTGCATTCTTCATGTGATTTATTCTACTGAAGTTTTAAAGGCCTGAAATGTAATCAAAATGCAAATCAAAGTGGTAGGTGAATCCTTACAGTTCCCCTAAGATTAAAAATAATGCTTGTCATTATTTAGAAAATTATCAATATTAAGTTACATTATTTTAACATAGTTCTATTGGGCTAGCCCAAGATTCAATGTCTATTCTCTCATAAAAACAGACAGGTGTTAAAGAGTGGCAAAGTCTTCTTAAGGAAGCACCTCTCTGTTGGCTTGACATTGATGTTGTGGGAGAGGTGCTGCTGAGATACAAATGAACTACCAAGTGTTGCTCGTGTTTTCTGCAAAGCACAGAGCTTGTATACTAGTAATTTAGTAGAACTAGCAGCCTTGTCTCCATCTCTTCCTCCTGCAGGTGGTCCCAATGGACTAGATATGGAGAAGAGAGAAGATTGTAGCCCTGGAGCTGTGCACAGCTCCCAAGCTGTTCACATGGTGCTCCTGTGCCCGAGCTACAGCATGTAACAAAGATTAAACACTTTGGCACGTGTCTCCCAAGAAAGTTGGTCAGCAGTGATGAAAGAACCTACGAAGGCAACTTTATGTGGCAAAACAGAACACTGGTTGTCTTCTTTATCAGTCCTCTCAGGTAATGTGAGAAAATGGGTGTTCCTCCTCTACAAGTGAGATCTGAGAAAAGGCAATACAGTTCCTTAATATCAAGAAAAGACCAAAGGAGATGTGATCACTTACTTCACCTTCCAGGATTACATTGTACCATGAATTGTTGGGTAAAGTATAAGAAAGGTTCAGC
>NW_010172569.1:13129-47502 GCF_000695765.1 Mesitornis unicolor
TGCAGGAGGCATAACAACCCACCGGATATCATCAGGAACTTGCTTTAGGCACAGCATAAGTGATTTAAAGTTGATGCATATGAGAAGGCCACCATGCCAGGATTGTGGTTGAGCTAGAGTCAATGCTGCATCAACCCAAAAGCTTTTTATTAAGAAATAAGCAATACCAGATTATTAAGGATCAGACTAAAATTAAATTCAACACAGTAACTGCTCATATGAATCACAGGAGAACAACTGAAAGGATGAAAACACTTAAGTAAAAAAACCAAGCAATAACTTTGTAAATACAATGACATTTTGTTGATGTAAAAGAAGGAAAGCCAAGCTGAATAAAGATAAATTGAAAGGACACATATTAATTGATAAATTCAAGAGGAAAACTAAGCACAGAGGGGAAATGAAGAGGAAAGAGTCACACACCTAAAAGTGGGCTACAAGACTGTTCAGAAGAAAATCTATTTCCAACCTTAACTGTTTTCACATAATTCTACTGAATATCTTATGGTGAACAATAGTATTTTGCAAGATCTCAGGCCACCCAAGGACAGATGAGTCTCCTGGATTAGTAGGGTAAAGATTCACAGTGACATTTTGGAGGAGCTCAATAATGTGTTTGTCACTATTTTTGCTATAGTGAGTTGGAGAGTTATCTAAACTTACATTTTGAGGCAATAATCATAAGACAATTAAACTAAAGTCCAGTAATAAATTAATAATTTACATAGCATCAAGTTATGCTGCTTTTTTGTTATACTGTATGGTAAAGTATTTTTGAAACACAATTTGGAATTGATAGATGTTTACCTAATATTCATGTGTATTTCTTCAGAAACGCTTGCCGTATCTTAGAAGCAGCATATCTGCTATGTGATGCAGGGGTTGCTATGGTGAGTTCACATCTCTTATTTAATGCTGTACTTGAGCAAATACACATTGTAACAACCTCTGTTAGAGGTGCTATTAGTAAAGTTATGTCAGCATTTCTATCAAAAATACTTGTTTTCCTGTTGCAAGTTGGCCAAAAGACAAAGAAAATTAGTCCTAGACCAAATCCACAGAAGTCTTTGCACTCTTCTAGTGTATTTTTTTCACAGCTTCAATCACCTTCTGAAGTCCTCTGTTGTAAAAGTCAAATTAAAAAGTCAGTGGATTTGTTTCTACTCTTTAGTAGCTAGTGATTTTTATGACAGGTAGGGGACTTTTCATTTAAAAAAATCTTTTAAAAATTTGGGGTTTAGTTTTCATTTCACTGTTTCAGTCGGTGCCAGTGGGCATTCAGTCAGGCATTAATTGCATTACTTGTTTTACAGACCTTCTGTACTGCCAGAGTGGCATGAAGACATTTTGTGTAAAGGAGAACCTGGTTCTTAGTTCTTGCATTTAATGACTCAATTTAACTAAACGGCATCAGAAATTTAACTTGGAGACTCCAGTGTATTCTTTTTGAGCAATTGTTTGAGTCACTCTCCAGGATAACGCATAAGAAAGGATTGCATTGCTGGAAGTAATCAAATACATTTATCTTTTTGGCACTTACTTATTTTTCTAATCATTTACTTTGAAAAAGAGTAAGTAACTTTCTGAGAATATTTTTCTCTATGAGCTCCCCTGTGTACATGAGGATAACTCTTGCATTATGCAGTGGTATAAATTTGTAGGTTGACCTGATTAAATGTTTTCCTTTCATTAGTTTTTGGGTTTGTTGGTTTTTTTTTTAACTGAAGTAACTTTTGTAGGAAATGTCTATATTAGGCAAAATCCCTTATACCAAATAATAATATTTGTGAAACAAAACTGCTACAAAATTATTCCTAGATACACATATTTTTAACTCAGAATTGTGGGTTTTAAGGATCTGGGAGGAAAAGTCAAAACTTACTCTAAGAAAACAAACCACCTTTGACAAGTTGCCCAAAAGGTCTGCTTATTATACTGGGACTTGCATATGTACTTGTATGTTGACCTTATGAAGACTAGAGGTTTAAGTGAAATGGTTTCTTCTGTGCTTCATTGTCAACCAGTAAGAGTGGATACTCATTACTGAATTGGCTGAACAGTAAGGCTGAACAAACACATCTTTCTCATAAGTCAGGAAGAACATGGTTGAATGGAGAAACTCAAACAGATCATAAATGTACATCATTAGCTGGTAATGAGAAGGGAAGGCTATTTTTTGAGAATTTACTCTGATAGTCAGAAAGAGAGATGTGATGTGTTTCAGATATTGTCCTAACATAAACTGTAGAAGCTGGGGTTTTGCACAGCAAAAATCAAAGCCCTTCAAGTTAAATTGAGTCATAGAGATCTTTGAAATAATTTTGGCAGTGGTTTTGCAGGTTACTCTTCTGAAGGGCTACAGTATTTGGAAGTTACTGCTTAACTTGTTGCTTGGTTTCTGCAGCACCACATAATGGGATAGATCTCAAGCTCCACAAAATCAAGTATTACAGCACTAGAAGTTGAGAAACAGATCGTGTACTTTCAGCCTGCTGTTGTAAGGCATTCTTTCCAAATACAAACTAGTATCTAACATTGCAGTATACAGTGCCAACAGCGGCAACACAAAAAAAAAACAGAAAATACTGTTCAGTAATATAAATAAAGGAGTAACAGAACTTAATTAATTCTACAGGTCTTATGGCAAACACCTATGAGCAAAATACAACTAAAACACTAGTCCATCCACTTTTCAAAAGAATTATCACCATGAAGCACTAGCACATCTTTTTTTATTTTCTCACGAAGTGTCTATAGTCATATTTTGCATACCAGTTATCTTCAGTCTTATTCATCAATGTCCAAATAAATCCTCCTAAGGATGCAAGTCAGCATATTCAACAAAAATGGAGTAAAGAGGACTGGAAGGAGAGGGCGAACTTCTGTATTTAAGGGTCTTCACCAGAAAACGGTTTTCAGACACCAAGGGTAAATACCCATATAATATCAGCAGGGTAAACTATGGCAGCTCTGTCAGTCTTATTCATGGTAAC
This sequence comes from Mesitornis unicolor, assembly GCF_000695765.1. NCBI lineage: Eukaryota > Metazoa > Chordata > Aves > Mesitornithiformes > Mesitornithidae > Mesitornis > Mesitornis unicolor. The sequence goes on from NW_010172569.1 coordinate 16,123, forward strand.
ACACAAATTAGGTTTTCAAATAAGCAGATCCAAGAAAGTAGTATTTGAGCTATCTTGAAAAAACCAGCAGAAAACAGTGTCACACATCAAGGTAATGTACTAAGAACCTCCCACCATCCCTTAGGAAGTCAGTGTCTACATCTTAAAACAGTTGACACATCTCTGGTTTTCTTATGGACAGTACTAACCAGAATGTGTTCAAATTATGACTTCGAAATGACCAAGATATGGATTAAAAGACCTACAAGAGATGGAAAATATCTTGGTCCATGCTTAAAAAGTTGTACTAGTGTGATACCATGTATTGAATGTACCACTTTTTTGGGGCACAGTGGATTGTTTTGAAATTAACTATAAATTTTCATTGGTTTTGATTTGTGATATATCTAGCACTTCTTAGTGAACCTTGCTGGTAGCTAAGACTTTTTATGGTTACCTTCTTTATTCTTATGATAGAAAATGTATCAGGTAAATCTGTAAATCCAACTTTGTGTGTTACATTTTTACCAAAACTCTCGTGGGACATTTGTGAGCCACAGAGGCTAGATCTTGAACGTCATGTGACAGACACTCTTGGTACATAATCTGACATTATTTTAGTCTGTTGCTGTGAACTATTAGCAGCGGAACACAAAAATTCAGAACCACAGTGTGATAATTTTCATCACTAAAAAAATCAATAGCATTACCTGAGAGTGTAAAGTTCAGAGAAGGGGAAAATTCATCATCTTGTCAATATTTTAAACTTCACTTTCAAATTATGCACAACCTTATGTAAGGTTTCAGTAGCTAGAACATATCATAGGTAAAGAGGTCAGACTTTGAAGGAAGTCAAATAAAAATTAGGTTTATGTTATTAAGAAATACATTAAGAACATTTAAGAACATTATATCAAGGTCAGATGTCCAATTAAAAGATGAGCATTCATGCAGTCATTTTAGCCAATCAAAATATTCTGCAAGCACTAACTAGTTTTCACAAAATCATCTTGAAACAGGGAGTAAATTATTATAACACCTTTCCTGTCATCAGAACTGAATATGTATCGTATGTCACTGCCACTGCTGTGTTTTGCAAGAAGTAGTAGTCAATATAGTCTATATACTGTGAAAAATGGTTGAGCTAGGCCATTTTTCTTCAAAATAGAGTTTGCTTCAAAGTAAAAATAATTTTTATAACTTTGCAACAAATAATATAACATCTTCCTGCTTTTCTAGCAATTTATGACCTTAAATTACAGAAACTTTCGATTCCTAATGTAGCCCTTTTTTTTCTTTTTTTCCTTTATTTTTTCCAGCAATTAGATCTGCAATTTAAAAGTCACATTTCAGAAATTAATGTTAAAGGCATTGCACAGGAGGAAAAAAGACAAGGTAAGTTTAAAAAAAAAAAAAAACAAAACACACACACAAACAAACAAACAGGAAATTCCACTATGAAACCAAAGGTTGAGATTTAAGGAACAAAGCTTTGCATCTCAAGCCCACCTCAAGTTCTCTGAAAAGGCATGGTTTTACCCTTCTGCTTTTAAACCAGATTAGTGAGTAGTGTTTTGATTACTTTAACTGAGAGAAGCAAAATTGCTAGATGCTGTGGGAATATGATTTTTTAGTATTTTTCCTTTTTTACAGTGAAAAAAATTAGGATATGATAAGGTTATTCAGACAGATCTTCCTTTGCCAGTAAAAAGAATTCAGACTGAATAAGTATCTCAGGATTCAGTCCATGTTTCTGCTTTATGGTTTATTGCCTGCAGACGTGAATGCAGGTGAAGACAAAAAACAAATGAAAGAGTGACTGATGGACATTTTAGTTTTGTTTGAAAAAAGATACCACTGAACTCTCACACATCTTAAAAGCATGACTCATCTTGTACTCTTTTGTTTCTATTTTGCTACAGGAAACACCATTCCTGTTCTGAGAAAGTTTTTGTGGCAATTAGCATGCTGTTAAATGAGCTCAGGTCTCCATGCAAGAGTGAAGTTGGTCACATGCATAAATGTTGCCCATGGGAGTAGAAGGGACATTGGATCAAGCCCCTTCTGACAATTTACACCGTTGGTTAATGATGGAGGAGAAGATGAGTGACACCACCTCAGCCATGGTCCAGTGAGGACCTGCCTTTTGTCACTCTTGATTCCTTTTTTTTGTGAAGCTAGAATGGTTGCAGAAAGCAGCTCCAAGAGAGAAGCAGCACTCTGAGAAATTTCTTCAGCTACTTAAAGTTAGGTTTTGACAGGCTGAAGGGATTCCCATCCAGACATTGGCAGAAGAAAGGTGAAAACAGAGCCCAGAATGAAGTGTTAAGTGTGAAGTATGACTGGCTCAGGAGTCACAAACATTCCACTCTAGGTCAAAGCACTGAACTTAGCCCAGAACGGAAGCAATTAAAAAAATCTCTGTTATCACTGTTGCTGTTGAGGATGCTGTGTGATTCTTAGTGATAGCTACTCCAGCTGTGCACATCGTAAAACCCTTGTTATCATTCTCAGTTGTTTACAGTTTAACATAAATCAGAAAGAGCTATGAAACAAGTTGTGAATCTTGAATTGGACTGATATTCTCTATACAGTAATTCTTGATTCCCTCTTGCCAAAGTGGTAAAGCTAGAATAGCCAGATCTTAAATATCAAGCCAAATATGGACAAGAAGCAGCTCTATACACAAACAGAAATAGAAGTATATTCATTTTCGAATAGAAAAGCCACTGAGCAGTACACACAGACATTTCATCTGTACAGGAATATGGAAGTTTCCCACCTTCATATTTAAATAGTACTATAGAAAGTAAATTTCTCACTTACCACATAGCACTACTTGCAATAACAAAAAATCTCCCTATCTTCTGAGTCTCCTTGTTTTGCTGGAATGGAGGTGGGGAGAAATCCAGCTCAATTCATCAACATGTTTAAATAGTGCCTTTGAGAAAGGATTCAGAAGCAAATATGTACCATTGCACTGGGCAGCTGCTCTTGCGGATTTCCAGTTAAACAAACATCTATTGCAAGGTATGTCTCGTAATGAGGTTGTTTTCTCTAGACTTTTTCTAGGGTCATGGTCACCACCTGGGAATTGTGGTTTTCAGATTTACGAAATTGCTAATCAATATTTGTGAAAAATTACACAATAGTACAATAAACAATTGTGGCGTATGAATGTGCAGTACATAAAAATGCTGCTGTGAGAATTTTTGATTTCACTTCAAACTGTATTTGACAGAGTCAGGTAAAGTAAGTGACAAAACTTATAACATGTTAAATAATATTTAAAATTTGAGAAAAAAAGAAAGACATGGAAACTAATGGTGGCAAAGTATAAACAGAAATACAGCTCTGTTTTATATATGTAATTTCTGATTACTTTCAACAGGCAAGAGTGAAGTAAAGAAGCATGAGTCTGCAGGAATGGTGATGGCTCATTGCACTGTGCTAGAGTCTTCTCTGGCATGTTCATTCAGTCTGCTGAGTCAGGGAAAGGCTTTGACTAATAGGATTTGATTAAAAGAAATACTAATTGACTATTGGAAGTCAAAAACCACTTTTTCTTTAATATTAAATTTTTTAAAAAAAAGAAACTGATATACTAACAGATTTTTCTCATTAAGTGCCACTTTAACCAACATGATTGAATTCAGCTTCAGAAAGACAAAACTCTCCAATTTGAACTCCTTTTCTGAGGGCTTTTACAACTCTTTAGAGTTACAGCAAGGTCTCAGATACTGCCAAGACTCTGTACTCGCTTCTGAGTTAGGTGCTCAAAGTGTCGTGAAGTGCCTGGCTTCATTTGTCTCTGATTTTTAGCAGCTGTGTTTGAATTGAGAGCTTGATTGACAATTATCTTACCTTGACAGAAGCTTGATTACTTGGGCTATGAAAAGATTGTTTATGATATTTTGTGATAAATGGTTACTTTTTTATGCCATTTTTTGACATTAACTCTTACTTGTTCCTGAACAGCCATAGCTAGTTTTTAAAATTAAGCCAAAATCATTAGTTAGTTGTGGCTGGCATGATGCTTCAGTGTCTAGAAATGTTGATGAAATTTTAGCTGGGATAAAATTCAAAACTAATTGTTCTCCAAGAGTTCTACTGAGCAAGGATTGTGATAAACTCTGTTAATTTTGGGTTAAAGAGAGAATGAAATGCCAGCAATAAAGGTCCTTTGATAGCAGTGGGGGATGAGTAATGGAAAATGTTCTTGCTGTGGACTAATCAGAGTGTAATTGCTAAAGGAACCAATCTTTCATTAATTGGAAAGGCAGTAAACTCAATCAGTCACAGTGCCAAAATATTGCAGTTCAGTTGAAGAATTTTATTGAACTAATTGATTTAATTGTTTTAAGTAATGGTGTTATAAAAGTCATTATTAAGAAACATTATTCTCAATATAATTTTCTGAAACACAAAAAAATTTATGAGGCAAGTGATTTTCATTTCAAAAAAAAAGATGAGGCAACAGTTTTTATTTTAAAAAGCAGTTTGACTAGGTTATGTTTCATTAAAAATTATCAGTACTTGATTTTGGATGTCATCATGGATAATGTGAAGAAGCACTTTGTAAGCGAAGGGTACTTTAGCTATGTTTAGACTAGCTCCACTCCTCTTTAGCCCTGAGGGAACATTGTACAAGTGCTGCAGGTTACTCGCTAGCTCCCAAAGCAGTTTAAACTGGAATAAGCAGTCCTCGATTACCTTCCAGTCCTCTGCCTGCTTAATGCCACTTGCATCTCTCTCTCTCCCCTCTGCAGATGTTCATGCAGTCACATGGTGAGTGGGTCCAGGGCAATTTTTCCCCTCCCACATGTATTTATGACTATTTGCAGTCACTGGGGAAGCAAGGAGAGTAAAACCAGTGACTGAGCCAGTGGGAAGCTGGCACTGCCTCTTTTAGCATCAGCATTTGCTTATATTGACTTAAGGGAGTTGTGGGACTATAGTTTTAGCATCACTTCTCTGAGGCTCAAACCCAGCCGGTATCTGTGGAGCAAGAAGCAGGAGCCCCAATATGTCAGTCACTGGTTCCTTTCCTTTCACAACAGTGTCTGGACTGATTGAAAAAACCTGTCTCATTGGCACCAATTCTGATGCAGTATCTCTTAAATTCAAATGTGGAGGGAGAGTATTGTATGTAACCCTATATGAACTGCAAGCGTAGTGTCCTGGCCATGTCTGTGTAACCTTTCTGTGCCTGTGATAGTGACAATAAATACTGACATCACTGAAAAGCCAAGCAAAATGTTTAGGAGATTTTCATGCCACAGTGAACCCTTAGAGTGCTTCTAACAACATCCCGTTGGTTATTGAATCACAGACAAGCCTGACGTTGCAATATTTGTAGGGGAAGGAATCATAATCCATCAGATCCAACAGCAGAATTCGGGAAGGAAAATTCAGATTTTGAGATGCCAGGGCCAAAAGGTAGAGATTGTTAGTCTTTCAGATACAGTCCACAATCAAGGAGATATCAGCAGTGACCAAGTTCCCATATGATGACTTTCGTTAATTGCTATTTGTGGTCAGAAAGTTGTTTGGCAGACTTCTTGTCATCAAGCTGTGGAGTCAGTGTGGCTCAGGGGTCCAAAAGACTCAGTTAAGTGCCTGGAAAGCTTCTCAGCCAAGGTCCTGCACAAATTCATTGCAGCCTCAACATGAAAACAGGGCTGTCATTACTGTTGTTTTATCACTGTTATTTTTAGCTATTACATATGTCTCCTGTGGCTTCTCCTCTTGATCAAATGCTGTTATACTAACACGCAGTACTTGGCTGTTTCTAACTCACATCATTTAGGAAAGAATAGAGCTTAAAACTCATGAAATCTCACAAATTGGGACTGAAATTCACGAAAGTATCTTCCCCATGGTGAGTCTCTCAGGATTAGGTGTGGCACTAAGAGGGGGAGGACAATCTACTGGGTCAGATACCGGCTACCATCACATGAGGCTGTTGAACTCATTGGATCAGTGGCTTGATCAGAGAGGGCAAAACCTTGCAGAATTTTTACAGTTTGGTCAGAGCAAAAGTATGTTTTGCACAAGGTAGCAGGAGGGATATAAAAACATGACAGTATAATAAACATGTTTCAGCTAGTATAATAAACAGAATATGGAGCCTTCAGAGTTGAGTCAGGTTTCTCTTTCAAAAGCGGAAAAATTCACAGCCAGGCATTGTCTCATATGACAAACGATAATAATGAGCAATAACAATAACATGAATCATTGTTATAATTCACCTGGTGATTTTTAATTTGTTTTTTCTGAAACTAATAAAGCATTACAAAAAATCACTACCATGCAGTAAAGAACACTATCAGGTATGTGGAACCGATAGAGACAAAGCTTTTCTAGATATGAAGTTTCAACACACACACACACACAAAAAAAAGAACAAGAATGTTTCACATAGAGTATGTTTTTGATCTTTTCTAACCCTTTTTGCATCTTGTTTTTTTTAACTGGCTTTACTGTACCATCAACTCATTAAATAGTTGATAAATGGACAGTTTTCCTTGAGGGCCTACATGTTACTTTGTTGCTGAGCCTTGAATGTACTCATCCCTGTGATGTTCACATGAACTAGGGATGTACTGCAGTTGGAGAACTGGAGAGCAAAGAGTGGGTTAGAACCATTAAGTGCATTGAGACACCCTATTCTGAGCTGCTGTGAGTTTGTCTACAAGGTGTATTTTGGGCAGATGTGCACTGACACTGCTCATGCTCAAAGTCAGTCCTACGCATGGAACCTTTAGGAGTACAGCAGGGGAGTACTGAAGATTTGTTAGGCTGCCACATCTCATACTGATAGGTGTGTGTGTGTGATGTATGTCAGACAGATCTGGCAGATAGAACAGTGAAGAAACTTTATCTTTGTAGAGCCCAAGTTGCCCAGGTCCTGAGTGAGTTGCTCAGCACTGCCCAGGTGGTGGCTGTGCCAGACAGGGCTCTATGCACCTTGAGGACCTCCCCAGGGAAAGTGTCAGTGCCTAACACATTGGTGTGAGAACTGACTGCCACTCTGGTGCCTAAGCTATCCTAAATGTGTCCTCAGAGGTGTGTTCAAGATGGCAGCAAAAGTCTGCTGCAGAACCAGGAATTCAGTTTTATGCCATAGACTAACAGCAGAGCACCTGGGGAGATCCAGACTAGGTGTGCAGCATCTCTCACTGTCAGAAGAGAGTAATGAGCTCACACTCTACTGGACCAGGAAGGTATGGGTTTTACCTCTTTTTAATTCATTTTAATAAATGGGAAATCCTTGTAAGCTGTCAACACCCATCAGTCTCCAAAAGCATGATTTTCCCTTTGTGTAAATACAACAATTTCTAAGAACAGTACCTCATCCTGATTCCTTCTAAAGAGATTATTCTGGCCTCAGGATCTAAGCAATGTTGTTAAGTGCTGCAAAGCTCTGCAGCACTGCTCAAACAGCACAAATAACAGTATTGCTCTCCCACAAAATCTCCTGATGAAAAGGAAATCTAATTGTTATTAGAGGCTGATTTTAATTGCATCTAGTTTATAGTAACAAGTTGTTAATTTTGTAAACAGAAATGTATTCGTGGGACCCCAAAGATTACTGGTGAAAGTAGGTTATCAATGGCTTTTTTTGCATGTTTTATAAAAGCTTGTTGACTCTTAATGTAACAACGACAAAAATACAAATGGCCAAATCACGGTTAACACAAACTCAGTCAAGGACAGACTAGACAAATGCCTGTTAGGAAGAGTTTGCTCACTTTTTCCAGCAAGGTCAGCGTCCAATAAATGTGGTGCCCTATCCCCTTGCCCACCTCTTTTCCTTAGTTCATGATGGGAACAACAACTATGCTTATGGTCTCAGACAGGAAAGACCCAAGTGTTGCTAACCCTACTGTGGGTCAACTGTGTTCAGTGCCTCTCTGCTTAAAGAGCCTGATTCTCTCTTCTCCATGTACCCACTAGATTGTTGTAGACAGCAATAGTATCTTTCCTTTCCCTTCTTCTCCGCAGGCTGACCAAGCCAAGCTCCCTCAACCTCTCTTTGTACGTCTTGCACTCCACCACCCTCTTGCTGTACTCCTTGGAGGTGGGCGGAAGAGGGGCAAAACTCAAAAGTGCCTGTTGGGGGAGAATAATCTCTTCCCTGTCCTTGACCTGCTGGCTGCACTCTAGATAATAGAATCAAGATGGTTTCATGAGAGCTCTTCCAGGGCCCCCACTCTGTGACTCAGAGGTGAGGAGTTGTGGTAGCCAGCTCTTCCATCCCAGCACTTCATGCCGGCACATCTGAAGGCATTTGAGAGCTGTACACTACTACACAAATATGGGCTTCTCTGGCTGACTAAACATGAATAAACACATATGTATGTGTTCCCTATTAAATGATGAATGGTGAGCTCCCTCCAACCTGTGTGACTGGGAGTGTATTTATATCATGGTAGATAACTGTGGACACATGCTTTGGTGGACACAGGTCTGGTCATGTAATGGGACAAGCACCAGGCTCCAGGAAAGATGAAGCCAAAAGTAGGCTAGCCTAGAAACTAATCCTGCTGGAAACCTTTCCTTACTCACATCCAAAGGGCTTCCACAAGACGTGGCAGCAGAGATGAGGATGGATGAAACGTTCTGGCAGGTTGGATCTGATCTTGGCTGCTTTTGATTAATTGCTTAGGATGAAGGGGTCATTGCAGCTGCTGCAAAAATTAGCCTCTTTAAATGAGGATGGAGACCAAAATATGAAACTAGATTTAACTCCTTTTCATCCTGTAGATCTGGACCTGCAACATTTCCAGACCTTAAAAGAAACAAAGGTCCCAAAGACATGCCTAATATGGAGATCTGGATGGTCCCAGGGCTCCTGAGTCTCAGCACCACACACTGTTCAAGTCACAGGTGTCAAAACAGTGGTATATTCAAGAGCCTGAAATCACTTTCTCACATTTGGGAAGAACATGGCACCAGCTATGAGACAGCACAGCCACTCTGTTAGTCACCTGAAAGGGCAGTTCTCTACGCTTAGCAGATTGCACAGTGTAAAAAGATTGGATTAATCGAAAAATATAACTCCAAACAATCAGGAATGTTAAGACTTCTTTTATGTATATCAGTATAGAAAGGAGTTAGGCTAAAGTGATCTAACACCTCAATATTCCTTAGTGAGCTATTATATTTAAAAGCATATAAACCCATGGTATTATATTGCATGTTAACCAGCAGTGGCTGTTCGCTAGCTCATGAATTCATCATTCCTCTGCCCTGCAGCTTTGTTTGCTCAGTTTCGTTCCATGTAGAGCACGGACAATATGTTCTTTCTAGCACACGTGGGGACTTTCAGAGCAAACCATAGACACAGGCTTGCAGTGAAAATCTCCAGGTAGCCCCTGCCTTCACTCAGGCAAGGCTTGAAGCCAGAAATAATTGTCCTCAAAGTGCAAGATGTTCTCAAATGTGTTTTGAAAATAATGGAGGGGGAATTGGCACCACTGAAGTAATCTTTTTAATGTGAGGGTGTAGAACAACAGAAGGAATGGGGTAAAAATCTAGAGGATTATTTTGTCCCTCCCTTACCTCATGCAAATAGAAAGAAGACAAAACAAATTTTGCATGGTAAGTCCTTCTTCCAAATTGTAGAAAAGACACATATACCCTTTCCAAAGCCCAGACACTTAACATCAACCTTTAAGCACCTGACTGAAATGTTCTTTAAAACATTAAAGCTGACTGGAGACCATAAACCCCTTCTTCAGAAAATGGCTGAGTCATTTTCTGCAATGTTCCTGTATCCCTCCGTTGAGGTTACACAGACACTAAGGTAAATTGTTTCCTTTCTTAGTCATTGCCATGAAGTGCCTTTTGTTAAGTGTTATGAACCTCTCTGTCTTCCCCTTCTGCTTTAAAATACTGGGCAACGATAAATACTTACACTTTGCACTGGCAGGAATCATTGCAATAGGGAGATGGGGTAATGTTGCAAAGAAAATATCCTGTGCCATCTGTAGTCATACTTAATGTTATAAGCACACTAAGTCAAAAAGCACAGTAGTAAAGAATTTAATATATTGTAAATTATAGCCATGATTCCGAAACTTGTGTTTATTATAATAAATCCTGTTTCTTAAAATGGATCACTTGAGTTTTATTTAATGTTCTATTTTAGTTCTTCCTCAATTCGCTGTAGCCAACTGCAAACGCAGATTTCATACTTGCCCTGTGAAGCTCATTACTGCCAGAAAGACTGGAATAAACTTGGAAATAAGAAGCAGCTATGTTTTTGGAAAGGAAAAACAGGATGTTGGAGCCTTTTTTCAGAACATACTAGTTATTCTGCTACACAGAATTTAATGCATTTACCAACTATCCTTAGTATTGTTGTATATATTTTGTATATATTAAGATTTTAAAAGGGCACTTTGAGCTCTGTGGGGCTAGTTATGTATTTACAGTGTATGTGTGAAGACAAAAAGATTTCTTAAGCCAAAACCTGCTGCTCTTTCTCCAGCAAATCTCCTCAAGAAATCAATGGACTATTGAATTCCTCACCGAGTCTTTTTTTTTAACTTGCTTCTGACACATGGAGTGTTTGCCTAATGTCTGGCTGTGTCTTACCTAATCACATTCCTGTCATCGGTAATTTTGAGGACATCTTTAATATCTTTGGGTTCCTGCTTGTATTAAGCAGTTTCACAGACTCATCAGAACACTGGTTGGATGGCATCCATGGAGGACAGCTGGTCAGGCTGCATCCACAAAGCGGGACTGCCACAAACGTCAAGTCAGGTTTTCATCAGGCTTTGAAAACATTCATGGATGGTGACTCTGCAGCTTCCCTGAGCAACATGTTCTCAAGTTGCACTACCACCCTCCTAATGTTCAACCTGAACATCCCACGCTCTGGTATACTGCTCTTGCTCCATGCCTGGGCTCTCTGGCATTACTGAGAAGAGCCTGGTTCTGTTGTCTTTGTAACTACAATCCAAATAGCTATAGCTTGCTCTCTTCTCTCCACTTAGCTTTCCCTCTGCCAGCTTAAACAAGCCCTGCTTTTCCAACCTTTTCAATTCTGAAAATCCAAATGTTTTAGTCCAGCTTAAATAACATCGATTCTTGGGTTTGCAGGATCTGAGTGAGACTTCAGGATGATTGAGATGCAGGAGATGACATTACCTTTCTTGGCCTTAGGCTTATAAAACCAGTGAAGTAAAAAGTAATTCTTTTCCTGTGCATTTCTAAGGATTAAGAGTCAGCTAATACTGAAATTATTTCTGTAAAAGGTGTTCTAACCTTTAGACCTAAGTGTAGATGTGTGTGTAGGTCAGGTGCTTTGAATGCAGCTGGTTTATCGTAGCAAGATTACTTTGTCTTCCAGTGTACTGGTGAAGAGCAGATAGCCACAACAAAATAGCAAAATACATTTTGCTTTCCTCTACAGACTGGCTGCCTTCATGACTATGCCAATGAGTGCAGGGTAAAAACTAAACTCAGAGCTCCAACAAAATGTCCTGCAACTCCAGAAGGTGGTATTTGAGCAAGAAGCAAACACAGGCAGACATAAGGCTTTTGTACAAAGAGGAAGGTAGTATGAGTCAGAGAGCAACAGGTACTTCAAAACAGACATATTACCAATATTTTGTAGTTTATAGGTGAGAATGGGATTTCCTGTTTGTAGAAAATAACCACTGTAGCCCAAGTGTGTGGGACAGCAGCTGAAGCAGAGGCAGGCAGCAGAGCACTCTGGACTTCCCCCACCAGTGCCCCAGTGCTCCCTATATTTGGGGGACCTGACGTACCATGCTCTGGGTCGGCACTTCTAGTTCACGCAGCCAGACCGACTCTTGATTGCTCTTTGTCTCAGATGAGGGCTTTGAGCACCAGCTGGTAGATTTTGCTCTGTAAGGAGTATTATAGCGTTCACAACAGGGGACCTGCTGGGATGACAAATGTGGGAGGTTGTGCCTAGAGCACAGGGACCACTGAGCCCTTTCTGATGGCACTGCCACCACCGCGATCTCAGTCCCTGTCAAAAACCTCCACTCTGGAAACATCCTTCTAGCTACAGAAGATTGCTTAGGAGAGGCCTTATCCATGCATGACATTTGCCCTCAGTTCTCTGATCTGCCGTGTCCAGAAATCTTTCCTGTAAACAATGGCAAGTATTACTGCATCATGTGTTATCTCTATGAGACAGTAGCTAGCCAAAAGGCAACAGAAGAAGAAAGTACAATGTGCTCTCTACCCAATACCATAGTTCCAGCTGCAGTTGACCTGGTTGCTCAGAGAAAGGTTAAAGAGGAGTCTGGGCTCTACAGGGTTTGAGTTATGCTGAGCTGCAGGGTGCTCCATAGGCACTGAGATGATTATTTGAGCTTGTCAAACGGCCCCACAAATTAACAAAGAAAGAAGATAATTATTTAGCAGGTTTGGGGGGAGTGGTTGGTCCAAAAGTAGTATACCTGGACTTTCTTTTAATGTAAGAGAAGATATTCTGGCTGCAGAATATCCATGGCAGAGACAAGTCTCATAGAAAGCTGCTGCCAGCTACAACCAGGCATGGGTATCATGCATATCCCAAGGCTGTGCTTTCTTTTGCCCACTGTTTCCAACATTTTAATCATGAATGTAATCCTATTCTTTGACTGAAAACAGTAAAATCCCTGCAGACAAAATTGCCTACAAACATGTGGATGGTTTCTGCCAGGCTCACCTGCCTGTATACTTTAAGCTGCCAGGCATCTTTGGGGCATCAGGTGCTGAGGCAGGAGCACTGCTGAGCACCAGTGGTCCCAATGACTCTAGCCCCTTCGTGCACTGAGAGGCCCACCCAAGTACCCTAATATGGCTACAGAGAGAACTGTGCCACACTGCTAAGGCTCGATGGGTATCAGACATAGACATCGATATCTGTGGCATTTGAAGTGGAAATGAACTCTAACCTTGATTATTATTTTTTTAATCAGGTTCAAAAAATGTATCAGAAGTAATTTTCACAGCTGTTGCTGATTTGTCAGTACATTTGCCTCAAAATCTCCCTGCTGCTTGCTTTATGTTTTACAATCTTATTTGCACTTGTTTAAAGAAATGTTTTTCTCTCTCCTGTTGTTACACGAGGCATCCACATGAACAACAATGCCGCGAGGAAACTGCCTACACCCACAGTCCTGTCAAGTGTGCAAAGCAAACAGGAGCAAAAGGAGCAGAGCTGCTTCCCCAGCCCCTCCTGTTGCTCTGCTCCTCTCACCCTAGCGATGGCTTAGAACAATTTGGTGCCAAACCACAGCTGAGAACAGCCTTAATTCATTAAGGAAACCTCTTCTTTGTCATATGCTTTAGAGGAAGAGCCTGTTTCCCTCATTAGACCAGCTGATGCAATGGAAAATAGGGACAGTTTTCAGACTCAAAGTCCCAAAAATTTGTTCATTTTTCCAGCTATGTGCAGTATAAATGAGTGTTTAGAAATTCCAAGAAAACCTGCTTAACTCAGAGGTAAACCTAACACTTTTTTTTATTTGCAATGTTTAATCAATGTATTTTAGACACTGATCACATCTTTAGGTTTGAAGCAAGTTAGGACCTCTAGCTCTGAACCTTGCACCTCTTAAATCTTTGGACTGTACTACTTTTGGCATCATATGGCATGATGGTCCTTAAGATCAGTCACATTTTAATAGGAATGCAGAACTGAGGGAGATAGAGCTTATTTTTGTTAAACTATTTGTTTGAGTCTATATAAGAACTAAGATTTTTTTTTTGGAGGAGGGGAACCACGAAATGGTACACCACAGCCAGTCCTAGCAGCAAGCAGGCAGAAGTCCTGCTCATGGTGGAATGGGGTTGGGTTCCCACAGGTTGTCACTCAGCCTGAGGTAAAGCACTCTGAAGTGCTCCACAGGAAACTCTAAGAATTAAAACTTACATCCCCTCACTTGCCTTCCTGCCTTCACAGTCACGCTGGTCTGAGGACTTTAATCACAAAGCCTACATGGGAGGGAGGGCTGGAGGGTTGTTTGGGTGTTTTTTAATTATGGTCATTATATAATTGGAAAAAAGGTTGTAAATTCTACAGTATTACAGGCACATTACAGGTAATGAAATACTTCTCCACAGGCCTATATTGCCATTAAATGAATAACATTTGTCACTTGACATATACCTCCACAACTACAATTACAGTAAATATTTCAACTGGGAAACTAAGGCACAGTTCAACCAGCCTATTTGAAAGCACACACTTCTGACCATGTCCTGCTGTGAACACCTCACTGCCATTGCAAGATGTAGCTCTTCAGGTGCAGAGATAAGAGCAGTGTGAGACCCCTTAGTTATTTCTCCCAGATCCAGGCTTATTACTGCTGTGCTATCTCAAGTTTAATGCATACATATCATTCAAAAAACAAGACTATCAAATGAAAACATGATTAAGCCTGTGTGAAGCATTCTGTGGATATGCATTTTGTAATAGCGCTAAGCTCAGAGAGCAAATAACTCTAACAACTGAGATGTTTACCCTCAGTGTGCTCCAATAAACTGATTTACTTTTTTTTTTCCCCTTTTTTTTAAAAAGAGCTGACGCAAGTTTGTCAAAGGGAGTTGCTGGGGTGTAGCAGCTGTTGATTGGTTTATCTGATACACTCCCATTTGTCTTTAAATCACTGTCCAACTGCTCTAGGTTGCACATGAGCAAACTTTTCATTACAGGTGCAATTCCTAAAAGGTGTAATTCACTTAGCAAGGAAGCAAGAAAACCTGCTTGACTCAGAGGTAAACCTAAAACTTTTTTCTTTACAATGTTTGATCAATGTATTTTAGACATTGGCCACATCTTCAAAAACTGAGAATTAGAAATTTAATTAATCTGTAAATATAAGTGTAATGTGAAGGATAGGCTTCTTGAGATTTACTGGCATGATAAATTTTGTTGGCAAGTATCTTTGGTATTTCTTCAGGAATGAAGTTTAGGTTTTTTCCTTTTTTTTTTTTGTACAGCAAATCAAAGCCTAAGCAAACAGAGAAGCAGTAAAAGATGTTTAAAATTGACCAGGCAATTAGGAAATGAATGCTTGCTTTTCTTTGCAGTCTTTGGCTAACTTCTGAGAATTTTTTTTCAAGGTTCTTGGCAAACATTTCTATTGATAAATGAATGTGTGAAAGCAGGCTTTGCGTTTTAATTGTTTATTTCACAGTGACAACACTTGTTTTATTTTGAAATAGCTGCACAGAAAATAATATTAAAAATTCACTGTCATGAAGATGAAGAATCCAACTAAATCTGCTAAATCAGATACCATAGTGGAGCTTACAAATCTTGATACTGCAAAATCCATTAAACTGTTAGTCATATCTGTGACCTGGCATTATTTGCCTGATGGTTGTCCATTCTCTTAATGTCTGAACTGAAGACTGGCCAGAAATCAATAACATTGTGAAATCAGATGCCAAAAATTTTATACTTTTCTGAGTAATTTCTGAAAGCTGTTATTTAATAAATGACATAGAAAAGCAACTTATACCTGAAGAGAAAACTAGCTTTATAGGGATAAATAGCTTCCCTCTAATAATATGTGAAACTTGCAAACAATATCCACATTTTAATGCCATACTTTAAGAAAAATCTTTTCTGTTCAGCCAAGTGTCATGGTGGCAGCAAAATCATTGCCATATTAAAGTCAAGTTAAAGAAACACTGGAGAGCTAAAAGATTTTTCTTGTATGTAAACAGAAGGGGGAATGTTATTGATTTTAACTAAAGGGAAGGAAAAAGAAGTTGAGACCTTTTTGGTTACTTCCAAACCTACAAAATTCCTCTGTAAGGAATGGAAGCCAGGCAGGTCACGATGGGTATGGATGCTTGAAACAGAGTTTAAGTACCCAATTCAGAACTCTGAAGCAAAAAGCACCAAACTCCAGGGAAGATAAAGTGAATGGGCTTTGCTATTTCTCCTCTAATATCATGTACTAGCCTTCTGGCAGGACCCAGGGCTGCCTGACCCTGGTGGCCGTGCCCTGTCACGTTGTCGCTGCCCTGGTGCCTGGCTGCAACCCAGAAGCTGAGGTCCAGCTGGCACAAACCTCTGGAGGGGTGCATCTGAGCACCCACCTACCAGCCCTGGCAGTGGGCTTGGGCATGACAGCTGTAGCCAGCACTTTATTTAAAACAGAGCCTAGTAGCGCATCCCTTTTTTTCAGAACATTATCTCTCAAGTGGAGCAACGACCCAAGAGACACAGGGCTGTGTCCCTGTCCCATTTCCTCCTCAGCATTGCCTCTTCTACGTTACTCATGGGGAGCATGCACTACTAGTAACTCAACATCCTCCCAAACCCGAATCCTTCAGTACCTACAGCATTAGGAACCTGAAGAAATGGATTTCCACCAACTAAAGACCAGCCTTTCCAGTTTCTGTTGGCCATGCATTGTAGTTACAGTTGTTAGTGATTGCCAGATTCAAATCTAACACCGAGCCAATTTCATGGGTCTCATCCTGCCCATATTTATACCATTGGCTTTCAACTCGTGGTTTGCAGACCCCTTGAGCTTAACCAACTGCTTCCTAAAAAGTCAGAACTGCAAGAAACCAGGTTCTCAACAAATTTAATTTTGCCACTGGAGGCTTTGCACCTTCAGCAGAAGACATTTAGGAATTCACAAATAAAAACATCAAATCAAATTAAAACATCAAATCACTGCTTAATGCAGTAATTACTCAGCCTCTCAGGATGACACCCATAAATCAGATTACTTGTGTAAATGTTTGACAGGACAACGTCCAGATGATTCTTATGCTGTAGTATATATTTTCAGTCAATTTTGCTCCCCTTTCCAAATTGTGTTTGCTGTGCTGCACAGACTTTCTTCCTCAACCTAACCTCTGTGTAACTTAACTCCTGGCATTTTTCTTTTTAATTACTTTTCCTCTGTTTCTCAACTCTTTGAAGATCTGTGTTTTTTGGCCTGCCACTTCTGGAAAAGATGTTTCTCTGACAAGCATTAAGCAGTGTGCACAGCAGAGATTTTAGCCTTTACCAGAGCAGGACTAAGTGCACTCAGAATTGTCTGCCTGACTTTTAGACCACAAATTAAAAATAAGCATCACTGGTTGAAAGGACTCTGCTCGTCAGACAAGACAGCATCTGTGTTTGGAGATGGTTCTGTGAATGAAACCACAGTTGAGAAGGCTCCATGGTGGGGATTTTTTTATTACTTTGTTGTCTCCTGGAGTTATTCCTGTCCCAGGTGGGCAGACCCCCTCGGCCACTGGAATGCAAGTGCCGGTGGCTCTGCCTCGGTGCCTGAGTCACTTGTCCCCTCACCCACACTCCCAGCATGGCAGCAGAAAGGAGTAAACACAGCCTCTCTCTCTGTAGGAAATCTCCTAATGCACTGGGATATTGCTTTTCCTTTTCAGCTGTCTGGTCTGGGTGACTGTTTTTAGTAAGAAGCAAGAAAGCTGACTAATTTCTGGTCTGGGGTCAGTTTTAGCCTCCAGAATTGGCATATAAAGTTTACATTTACATTTTAAGTACAGGCACGCTAGCATTTTGCTATTATAAATACATTTGTAGATGTTCTTAAGAATAGCATGTGATCAGTAGCAGAGGAGCGAGGACCTATATACATCCATAGACGCAAAACCAGGAAAAAGGCTGTTAAATAATTGCAGGTTCAGTGTCACAAAAGGCCAGACAGAGAAATTACTCATTGCAGTGTTTTCTGATATTGATACCACACAGTGCTGACCTGCATTTGGCATGTGAGATTTATGAAAAATGTAATGGATGGTTGCAAGGGGGCAGGTTAAGTGCCAGGAATCTGCAGCTCTGGCCCCATGTGTGCCAGCCATGTGCTGCCCAGTCTATGCTCTCTCCCTTCACTCGTGTGCCCCTTTGTCTCTTCAGCTGCAAAAGGGAGATATGAGTTATGTCAAGGAATATCTTTGGGAAGGAAAAAATATTGTAAAACTACAACATTTCTTGCACAGTGGTTTTCTCTTGAATCTGGGAATTGGAAAATGAATGTAAATGTGTATTTGCAGATGAGACCGTAACATAAAGCTGCTGAAATTCTGGAGGTAAAGTCCTGTTTGTAACTTTGGTCTATACAGCTTCCTTTGGTCATATAGAAATATGTTGAGCATTTATTCATTTGATTTCTAAATGCAAGATTTTCTTCTAACAAATATAAAGATAGTCTTATATCCATGTTATAATCCTGTGTGAGACAGAGCTTCTAGTTGTGGGACAAATAAGAATTAAACAAAGATATACTAAAAATCAAAAACTACTGTATCAGAATTGCTCTTTGTAATTACCAGAAGAGTGATCATAGAGAGATGCTCACCTCTGTCAGATGCCAATGAAAGGGACAGCTCTTCAGAACATTTAAACTTGTGACATTGATCTTACAACACACAATTCAAAACATCAAGCACTTCCCTTAAGAATTTGTATGTTTCGAAGCAGTGGCAGGAAGACCCTGATATGCTTCCTTCACTTCTAACAGCAAGCACTTCTGCATCACCATCCTTTAGAAGTTCAAATGCTGCAGTTCAAGAAATTATTTTCTTCCATCTTTGTCATTTTGCCAGATGCTGGACATCCACTTTGCATCCAGTGGCATCCTTTACCATTTGAAGGGAGACAGAAGGGCCAAGTGCTGGTGTATAAAGGGACATTATGCTGCCCAGAATTTTCCCAGTCTGCAACCATTTTTTTGCTTCATGCTATTACAAAGCACAAATACAAACCCAACGATTCACACTGATTTATCTAATTTGAGGAAAACTCTAATGAGTTCTGTTGTGTTTTGTTTGCAGAACAGAGTGTTCTGGCAGTCCCCGCATGGTAGAGAGGACCAGCAAGCAGACAGCGCAGCCCTGTTTACCCTGAAGGAGGGAGTGTGTGTGCTGGAAAGCGCTGTCCGCTTTAATGGATCGCATGGAGCTGCAAAAAGTCAACATCGAACTCGATGAACAGAGCAACAGTGGGGAAAGCCTGGAAGACAACTACACAGAGCTGGTTGATTCAGAAAAGGCTGCAATTAGAAGGTAAGCATTTAAATGGGAAGGCTAGAAAGCAATAATCAAAAAACAAGCTTCACTAATGGTATCTGGAACTCAAAACATTTCCTAGGTAACAAAATGAAATCAGTGTGATTGTTTTGGTAGCATTTTCCCACAGCACCAGCTCTGCGCCATGGAAGATGCTGTGCTGAGCACAGCAAGGGCAACTCAGGTCCCCCTCTCTGGCCACCACCTGGAGTGACCTCTGCAGGCTCCCAGCCCACAGCACCTGCTTGGCAATTTCCAACTACTCCTAGTGCGCATGTAAATTAGTATGTCCTCAGGGCAATGCAATCTGAGTGCGCTGAGAGGGGGAACCTTTCCAGGGCAGGGTATGGAGAGCAGCAGCTCAGTGCTCCTGCAGGGGACAGCCCACACTCAGGCATTTCCAGCAGGACCCACCATAGCACCAGCACCTGGGTGGCCTGAGAAAGACACCTCAAAAAAGCCGTCAGCCTCCGGCTTTCAGCTTGCTGAACCCCCGGCAAGTATCACCAACAGGGCACTTTGTTCCTCAGATGTGAAGTACGTGCTCAGCTTCAGCACATTGCTGGCAGTAAGGAACTGTTACTTTCCAACATCTGCAATCAGATATAATTTGAAAGTTACTGGTTTTAAAACTAAATTCCAAAGCAAAGCAAAGATCTCTTAAACTGGCCATTGGACATGAGAATCTTACAGGAGAAGAGAGGGTTTTTTCTGAAAGATTTTTAAATATTCATTGCAACGGCAAAGGCAATGCTTGAACAACGGCAAAGGCAATGCTAACAACAAAAGGCAGTGCTTGAACATAATGTGTGTCATAAGCTGTATCAATTATTTTCTTATTTTTCTTTGTGTTCAGTCCATTTGCTAGTGAGGATGCAGAAAGTCAGAAGTTCCTTACAAATGGATACCTGGGTAAAAAGAAATTGGAAGAATATAAAGAAGAATATGTAAGTTTTATTCGTTTTAAGAGTAATACCAAAGTAAATCTGATTGACCTGAATATTTTTCCAAAAGTTTCAGTAAACAAAATTACCCTGGAGCTTGATCAGCATAATCTTGGCTTTGGAAGAGCAAACACATTTTCTAACAGTTAGCTCAGCAAACCCTTTTGTTTGTCTTGCAAGTAAAACTGGGTCTTTCCTTCAAAAGTAATCAGAAAAATTCCTCAGATCACACTTGGACTCC
Organism: Mesitornis unicolor; assembly: GCF_000695765.1. Lineage (NCBI taxonomy): Eukaryota > Metazoa > Chordata > Aves > Mesitornithiformes > Mesitornithidae > Mesitornis > Mesitornis unicolor. The sequence goes on from NW_010172569.1 coordinate 36,325, forward strand.
AGTAGCACCCTTGTCATCTCACTCGAGATGTTCAGCCAGGGGTGGGTCTGCATCCATATTTCTCACAGGAGTTTTGGTATAAAGAAACTCTGTTACTCCTACATCAAGGTAGAGCTGGGCCTTAGGGTGTGCATGCTTGTATTTGTTTACTACAGCAGTGTAAATGAATCCCCATCCACAACCACATGTGTAAATGGAAGCACAGTAGTGGTTCCTGGGGTGTGCATGTGGGTATCTCTCTGCTCAGGATTTAACTTTATTCAAAGCTTTTCTGAATGTGACGCAAAAGAAGGAATTGTTTTCTTAGTCATGTTACAGGTTTTATTAGGATTGTTCAAATAAAACAAAAAATATTATTTGTGATTGCAAGCTAAAATTAAAAGCCATGCACCCCACCTTCCCTATCCATTTTGTGGCAGGTGTGACTCCCTCACACAGCATCCCCCCTCTCCTAGATTTTTGTCCTCTCCTACTCTCCTGCCTCCATCCCAAACTGCACAGCACTTCCTCCTTTTCTCCTCCAAACACACTTTTATTTCCTCAAAAAGAGAAGCACATACTACTTGGACAAAAATTCAATAACCAGTTGGATTAATTTAAAAACTATCTGAATTTTTTAAATCATTAATTGGGCAGTCTGTTTGGTAAAAATATGCATTTCTACAGAGGCTGGCCAACACAGTCAGTTGTGGCTATGTCACCTCAGTCACCTGTTGGTGACTCCTCCTTCCCACCAAGACAAAGGGAGAGCGGGAAGAGGCAAACTTCTACCAGCACAGCTGGCTTTCGGGGCAAAAGAGACTTATTATGGTGGCACATACCTGTGGGCTCTGGAACCTTGGCAAGGCTCCACCTCTAAGGATCAAGAGAGCAATACAGGGAACACCAGCAATGAGGATAATTAGTCTGTTATGCTCAGTGAAATGCAAATTAATTGCCATTTTCTGTTCTTGCTCCCAACAGCACCGGGGTAGAGCTTCCTTTGGAATGTCCTCATTCAACCTCAGCAACGCCATTATGGGCAGTGGCATCTTAGGGCTCTCCTATGCCATGGCCAACACAGGAATTATCTTTTTCGTGTAAGTATATAGAAAGAAAAGCAAATAGAATATAAGCAGTGAGCTAGAGCTAAAGTTCTTGTGGTTAGAGGGGTATGTTAAGCATGTGTTGTTAGCTGACAAGTTTACTAAGATCATCTGTAATGAAAACATTTTAGCTGCACTGCAAGGAACCATCCACTGCTGACAAAACACTTTTTTTTTTTTTTTGTTTAGCCCTGTTTTGTATCAGGAACACAACTGTGAACTGATTCTGTGCAGTTAAAAACCAGAGGGGAAGAACAGTATACTGATCCTAAAATAACAACAGCAATCTTGCTGGTTCAGTGTAGGAATACAACAAAGGAAATAAATCACCCATGAAGTATATATTTACATCATCTCAACTATCTAATCACTATGTAGAAATGGAACAAGAGTATTCAATATAAGTCTGAAATAGCAGCATGCTTTGAATGCAAGGGCATTCACAGATTTATTCAGATTTAATGTTGCTCCCTCAAGTCTATTTGTACTCAATGTGCACAGATGACGGCAATGGTATGTGGCTGACATACAGTATCTATACAAAATGACTTTTGATAGACAGTAACAGAGAGTCAAGTGACGTTTTTTTAATTTATGGCTAACCTTGTAAAATAAAAGAGATTGTACCAAAAAAAGGACTGTTTTTCTCTTTTTAATAACTGGTTTTAATTTTAAGTGAAGCCTTAATTTTGATCCCCCATGAGGCCAGGATAAAGGATGACAGTACTGTATGACAATAGGCCATTGTTTTACATTACTGAAATCTAACAAGCCTTTAAATCAGGTTGCATGGCTGTCTTTATACAGCTTCTTTCTTCTGGAGATTGGGTAACTACGACAGCAACAGCATTTGAAATGCTACATGTAGCTTCCAGTTGCTAAGAAACACCTCCTGTTTTGCCAGTAGAAATTTTAAGCTGAAAATTAATGGTAGATGCAAATGCTGTTCTGGATAAGTGCTTCCCAGCACCTGTGCTCAAATGGTTTACATATAGTATTTGCAGATACAAAAATGGAACCTGGTTCTAAAATTGACAGCATTAGAGTCTGAAAAATATAGGGGTTTTTCCTCCAGCTTTCTATGAGCACTTGTACTAACAACTATGGACATAAATTATCACTGTAAAGAAAACTGGTATATCAAGACTCACTAGGAGAAAAAAAATACTTTTTAATATCTTTTTTTTAAGGCTCTGTTCATTCACATAGGTGGTTAAAAATCTGATATGAGCTTAATGACATTAGCTCTGTTGGCAATGCAAAGCAAGGGGTAATTCTACAGCAACCCTATGGATTCTTATACAGCAAAAACCAAAGCATGTCTCTACCCTGCAGCTTATTTTCTTTTCTGTCATACCTCCATACTTTCTGCATGAGAACATTCTCCCTTCTAGTAGAGGAAGGAGCTTAATTTAAAAATACAAAACTATGTGGGGATGTTGTTAACCCCGTGGCATGCATTCACTTGCCAAATGTTCCTGTTTTCACAGGTCATGATGTTAGCATTAGCAGGACATAAAAGTCCTGTCTACTAAATGGAAATGACTGGACATTAATTCTAATTTAGATTATACTGGCAACTCTGTCTAAATTTTTGTAATTTACTGTTCTCATGTTGCCCAAGTGCTCTTGTGCTGGAAGATGTTCTACAGGATGAAGGCAGAAGGAGGGCTCCTAAAAGTCGGAAGCTCTCCAGCAGTTCCCATTGCATCCTCCTCTCCTGCAGAGGTAGTGCAATGGCACACAGCACACACTAAACCATCTCTTCCACTGTCTGACATGATCTAGCAAGTTCAACCAGGATGGCTGTGGTTTATCACACCTCATATGTCAGGATACAGACACTACGCTTCTGAATAGCTGCTGCATGGGTGCCCCGATCAAGAAGGATGCCATCTTGGCAGGATACACTGCAAGCTCAGACACAGCCTCCCCTTACTATACTGCATAAGCCCATAGCATGAGAGATAACCCTGCTTACATCAGGTCTGTAGTGTTGTCTGTCTCTCTTGGAGAAATAAGCTTGAGAGAAAAGTGATTATCTGGTGGCCATCACCTGGCCCCAGAGCCTATGTTTCCTTGTAGACTATAACTCATTTCCGTACTTGGCTGTCAGTGTTTCCCATATCTACACCAAACAGTGTGTTCAGTGGAGTAGAAGGTGTGGGCACAGCCTCCTGTTCAGCCATGGCATAAGGCACATCAGTGTTTCCAGCTATGTCATGTTATCATCGCATACCTTTCTGCACCAACACTTGTGCAGGCTGATGACAAGATGGTTATGGTAATAAAATACACTGCCCATGGTGTCGTGCCCTGAAAATGTCATGCAAAACTACATTTTTCACCAACAGTTTGCAAGACCCAGACAGCTGAAATCACATAGGATGCAAATGTCGTGTGGAAGGAACATGGCAGTAATCAGAATTAACGAATTCAGGCACCAGTACCTTCAAGCAGACCAGGCTAGAAATGTATGCGGCAAGTGCTCCAAGAGCAGGTTTTCCAGTGTCATGCCACATTTTAGCATTATGTAAGATTTCTAATGTACTTTGCTAAGCGAGCATCTCAAGCTAAACTCCACAATTTCATGATGACATGGCAGAACTCAAAAGTAGTGACCAGCCAGGAGCTGTCAGTGAAGTTGTCACAGTCATGGTTTGGGGTTTTTTTTAATATGTCTGAGGAGAGAGATTAAAATGAGAGGCCAGTGAGAAGGTAAGAGATTGGAGACCTGACTTTCGCACAGAAATCTGTTTACTTTAGTAGGGTCTTGTTAAGTTAAAAGATTCTGACCTTGTGGAATAACAAAACATTGGCACCTACTTGGACTTATACAAGTCTTGAGGGATTTCTGGAGTGTATAAGGTGCAACTACACTTACAAATAAGACACATTTGATACTTATCTTTGCATCTAACACTGGGAGTCTAAGGCACAAACTTGATGAAAACTAATGATACATTGCACTTCATGAGAATGAGCAAGCATACATTCAAATTAACTGAGTGTCTCTGATGTTCTGTTTGCCTTGCAGAGTTCTGCTGCTCAGCGTAGCGATACTGTCACTCTACTCGGTCCACCTCTTACTGAAGATATCAAAAGAAGGAGGTATGAGGATCAGGCTGTGACTGTCTGAGTCCCTACTACATGCATGCGTTTTACCTTTGAATGCAATTCATGAAGTGTGTCCAATGCAGTGGTCCATGTTTCTTTTTTGCTTTTGGGTTATTTTTCAGGATCACTAATATATGAAAAACTGGGAGAAAAGGCATTTGGCTGGCCTGGGAAGTGTGCTGTTTTCATTTCAGTTACAATGCAGAACATTGGAGGTAACTGGCAAAGTTTTTAGAAAAATGTTTCCTAACTTCTGATGCTTTCTACACAACATAAGTGCTTTCTCTCCTCTGTCAGGCTAAAAGCCATCAGAGATGAGCCAGGTACGTTATACACTGTATTAAGGAAGGGCAGGAGGAATTAATATTTTCTTGTTTCAGCTATCTGATGCTTCAGTATCTGGTTGCCTGGGATCTCTCCATGACCAGTGAAGAGCCTTCAGTGGTGGCTAAAATGGCTTGGCTGACTGTTCTCAAAGAGTTGGCCATTTCTCTTCATTAAGTACAGCTTAGACTAGACATCATCTGCTTCAACATATAAAAGATGAATCTCACCTAAAAGGAAAAGCTCACAGTTCTGACTTCTCCATAACAGAAAGTCTATTCAGTAGTTTGTTTTCTAGATGAGTTCTCTCCTTGAAATGACAGTTGGGTTGTGATCTAAGATGTTGAGTGTTAAATAGTGATTTTGAAAGTATTGTTCCACACAGATACTTCCTGTGAAATATCTATCATGCAACATCCAGAACAGGATGTTCTCAGAACAGGAGGCTGTTTACTTACCAATGTAAGCAGTAGGGGCAGGACTGTGTCTTCATGCAACATAGCTTATTTCCTTTACTACCCTGGAAGAAGCCTTTTAGGAGACTGGAGAACGCCATATCTGAAAGCTCAGGGGAGCTGGTAATTTTTCACAGATTTCTTAAGGAGAGATAGTTGAAATATACATTAAATGCATCATTGGTCTATTAAATATATGTAGATTTCTTTGTGATCTCTCTCTTGGAACTTGGTATGTTTTGCAAATCTCCATCAACAATTTTGCTTCCCAGAGAGAGGTGATTCATGTGTCTCTAATGCAAGAGATTTTGTTCATAGAAGTCCCTATTCCACAGTCTTCCTTTCCTTTCTCAATCCTGGACATCAAAAGTGGTTGAATTCAGGAAGGAAGCATCCTTTCCTGTTAGAGAGGAATAGCTGTTCGTCTAGTTCAGTTATTTTCAACCTCTTGTCTAGATTGATGCATAGGTCTTCAGAGACCTCTCTGTGGCCAACATAAAATAGCAGAAAAAAGCATACCTTCTGGCAGTACATTTAAATGAGATGTATAGAAGTCCACCCTTCCATCAGGAGTCTTCATAACTTGATATCTTTGTATCTATATATTGAGTAGAGTATTGGAAGAGAGCTGAAAATAGAAGTGATAAGGTAGATAAAGATCTTTAGAGGCAGTAACAACTAAAGTTACTACAGAACGTGGATGGACACTGTCCATTGGAAAACCAACATTTACAACAGAAAATCAAAAGGAAAAATTGAGACTGTAAATTTCATCAGAACAGTGACTTGACCATGTTGTTAATTCAGTAATAACTGTATTGTATTCTAATACTTAATGCTAGACATCATTCAGCACATGCTCATAACAGTATCAAGGGAAAGTAACATCTATTTATTCACACTGTTACTTGAACAAAACTTATTTCTCTATTTTAGCAAAAACTAGTTTCGTAGATCAATATGTTTTTCATGCAGCATTAATGCTTTTTAAAACAAATTATTTTTCTTGGAACTACTTTGTTTTCTCTGATGGTGTGTGGTTTGTTTTTTCAGCAATGTCAAGCTACCTCTTTATTATTAAATATGAACTTCCTGAAGTCATCAGAGCATTTATGAAACTTGAGGAGAGTTCTGGGTAGGTACCTTTGCCCAACCTCAACCTCAGATTTATTTTTTCATTTTGATGTCAATGATAATGACTGTTATTTTTTATGGCTCCTCTTTAGAGAATGGTACCTAAATGGGAACTACCTCGTCATACTCGTAACAGTTGTGATTATTCTTCCACTCTCCCTTTTAAAAAGTTTAGGTAAGATTAATGCCCCACTTAAACTCATTTCTTATTTCCATTAGGATTGTAATTTTTTATGTATCTGAACTACATGTTCTTTTTCTTGCTTCACAGGTTATCTTGGTTATACGAGTGGATTTTCACTGACCTGTATGGTTTTCTTTGTCAGTGTGGTAGGTGACTGGGTATTGTCTCTAAGCAAATATAAAGCCTGGAAACTGTGCAGTGCTACTGTATTTCTTACCATGACAGTTTAATGTGGATGTTAGAATAGCACTTGCAAGTGAATAAAATCAACAAGCCTGTCACTGGATGAAGCCAGAATAAAAAAGATCAGCCTAAAATACAGCACTTAAGAATAAAAAAAAATAAAGCAGGACAACAGCAGAGGCAGAGTAACAACAAATATCTGCAGGAGAAGCAGAAGGGATAGCACTTGGTTTCTTGCTCCTACTCTTTTTTCTCTCTTGCCTGTATGCCTGTTTTTATTTCTGTTGCCATATCATGGATGCAAGTGTAACCTCCTGTGGTGATACTCTTCTGATAACATGGTCTACTCTTTTGTAGGTAATCTTCAAGAAATCCCAAATACCCTGTCCTCTCCCCACCATGGACCATGGGGTTGAAAACTGGACAGCCACCAACAGCACAGTGCCAATGCACCTGGTCATGTTACCAAATGAGTCTCTCAGCTCTGGTGTGAATTTCATGATGGACAACACAGCTGGGCACTTGCCAGGCCTTGAAGACCCAAAAGATACCTCCCCCAAAAGTGGTGTAGAATATGAAGCACACAGCGACAGTAGTGACATGTGTCAGCCAAAATACTTTGTGTTCAACTCACGGGTAAGGGAGGTTCTGTCTAATTTCTCTTTAGGCAATTGTACCACAGCTAAACTGCTGCCTGCCAAAAGTCAGAGATACAGCAGTGACCATTCTTACTAATGGGAGCTTTATTTTACAGACTGCCTATGCAATACCCATCCTGGCATTTGCATTCGTATGCCACCCTGAAGTGCTACCAATATACACTGAACTGAAAGAGTAAGGTTCTTAAATTTTGTCCCATACTTCCAGTTAACCATAGAAATAATTTTCTATGTCTTCTGCCTTGACTGGTGATGTGTAGACACCGACACGCTAATGATTTATTGTGTTCTATAGTAAGCAGATACCGGCCCTGCTTTGATCTAATAGATTCTGGTGACAGAAAACCACTGTTCAGATAGCCACATTGATCAATACTTACTTTGGAAAGGAGGAATCAGGACAGTCCTTTGAATTATGTGATATGTACAGGGGAACTTGGTTGCACTGAAACAGATAGTTCCAGTTTCTAAAAATAGCTTAATGAGTCCTGGGTCTGGGTCAGGTGCTGCTTGAAGTTTCTTGAGATGCCATTGTTTTGAGTGTCTTACATAAGCTCTTAACCCAGACTATTTTGCTTATCAAAAATCAAATACGCTTGCTTAAATCAGTACAGAGTTGTCTGTTGGGAAGAGCTTAGAAAATGCATTTGTTCAACAGCAAGAATTACATTACAGGACGTTTTGCTGCAAAACTCAAGGAGGCCAAGATCCATAACTTCATATTTCAGCATGTTTAACCTCAGAAGAAATAAATGTTCTCAGATTCCTTGGGAGCCAGCTTCTAGGTCCTATATGTTGAAGATTTGCTTACACCAAATCTTTAACCAAAGGATTTCTAAAGAAACTATTTGACTTACAGGACATTCTTGAACTTGCAGAACAGCCCTATGTAGATATAAGGGTATGTTCATCTAGAACTGGCTGAAAGCTCTTGTCTATTATTATTACCAGCTCTGTAATTTTAGCCACACCATATTTTATTTAGAATGCACGGTTTCAGATTCATAGTATATAAATAATGATGTACAAAATAACATGACACATTTATATATTATCACTATGTAAGCAATAAAAATAAGTCTGTGCTGTTCTGCATAGAGCTGCGAAGCTTCAAGAAAAGAGCTCTGTATAAGTACTATAGTTGCTATGAATTTACTAGCCAGTGAGGGGTGTCAGTGGAGCTATAGCTCTTCGGAGTTCTTCTTGTACAAATAGAGACTTTATATAAGAATAGCACTGTTACTCTCTTTCTCTCCTACTTCAGTCGTTCCCGAAAGCGGATGCAGAATGTCTCAAACATCTCCATCACTGGCATGCTTATCATGTATCTTCTGGCTGCCCTCTTTGGATATCTCACCTTCTATGGTAGGTCAAAGCCCTGTTCTCTGCAGAATTTTCTCTCTCGTGTTAAAGCTGGCGAGATAGATATATTACACCAAGGCTCAAGTGCTCATCTACTTTCTGTGGGCCTGAATCCAGGTGTCAGCATTATTCAAACATAATACATGGTGTCTAACCTCCTAAATAAGCGGTGGGACTTATCAAGCTGTTCAGCCACAAGTTCCTCACTCATGAGAGACATAGGGGCACCTACTAGGGGGACAAGTTGTGCATCTCTTGGTTTTGTGAACTCAGACAACAAGCTACTGTAAATGTGGCTCTTGGCAAAGGCCAAGAGTGACCACACTAAAAATACTCTAGTGCTCAACAGTTTTACATGACACTATTAAGTGCTACCCACCCTGGTTCTGACGCTAATTCAGCTTCACCTATAATGAAAAACAGGTGCAAATCATTCTAGTGTAAAAAAATATGGATGAGCTAGACTAACCGGTAGGTAAACAGAGTAGCTCCTGTATTAGCAGACCATTTTATGCAAACACCACTTCTTTTTACCTCGTTAGCTCCTCTGTTACAGTAGAGAAGTGAATGACACAACACAATCCGCACTCTATCGCTGGGGCAAGAAAGCTCTGTCAAGAGTGAAGGTTGAGGGATCTGTTCCCAATTCAGTCAGTTGTTTCCTATTTCATATGAGAGAAATTATTTTTACCTCAAGTTTCACATCCAATTAATGACTTTGAGAAAGTCGTTTGAGATACTGGAGCACAAAGCATCACCTCAGAGCTATTACCCTCATACTACCCATCTCTGAATGATGTACTTGTATTGGTCATGCTGGGAAAATTCCTCTTTCATGCCTAGTCCCTAACGTATCTGGTGACAGCAGCTGGGCCAGAGCTAATCTTATCTGGCTGCAGTATAAAGATCCGTTTGCATGTGCCAATGTCGCTTAAGTGATTTAACTCCTTTCTGTTTCCTTTTCGTAGGAGAAGTTGAAGATGAGCTACTCCATACGTACACCAAAGTGTATACCTTCGACACTCTCTTGCTATCAGTTCGCCTGGCAGTGCTGGTGGCTGTCACCCTGACTGTGCCTCTTGTCCTTTTCCCTGTATGTAACACATCTGTTGAAGCTGAAAACTGGCTTAGCCACTATATGCTGACTGTATGTACTTAGCATAGGCAGACTTTAACACTGAAGAAAAGTGAGCCTAACTTTTTATTTGGGAGAGTTCATTTTTTCATACGCAGTTTGACCAGAGCAAGCACCTTAGATAGTTAGGGTTGCAAACTTTGAAAGACTGAAATAAATCAGTCTTTATAAATAAATCAGAAATAAATCAGGAACAACTGCCCTGTCTCTGGCTCTCTCTGTACTATGTTTAACAGAGCAGCAGTGTAAGTACTGAAGACTTGGGGATGTACTGAAACCACTAACAAGATTTCCTAATACAGACTCAGGCACCTACTGTAGCATCCAAACTCAAGAAAGACATGTGCAGCCCAGGCCACGTACTGTGCTGGACTGCCAGGCTTGGCTGCCAAGGTAGAGAGGTAACAGCCTCATGCATGTTGTATGGACTTGCGTCTATGGACAGGGAAGGAAGCTAAGAGCCAGAAAAACAGATGCAGTCAAAACCCAGCCACATCTAACAAAGTTTGGATACTCTAGGTGCTGTTCATGAGGAAAAATACAATATTCACAGTAGCAGAGACAGAAAGGCACAGTTAAACTAACCACTATGCAGAGAGACTGACCCTCCTCAGGGACCAATGCCCACCTGAAGAGCAGCCCTCCAGGTGCCTGAATGCACAGGACTGTTCCTCATGCCTTCCCTGAGCTGCTACACAGCAAAGGAGAAAAGAGTTGATCCTAGTCAGTGAGTTATGGGAGGCTGGCATGCCATTTGTATGGCACATAGGAGCTCAGCATCATACTGCCTGCAGCTTCCCACCAATCTGCGTCACACCACAGTGTTCCCCTCTGATGAGAGCAGTAACCCCAGGCTCCTATTGCTCAGTTGTCCAGAATGCAAACACGAGATCTGCATAGGTCCTGTTTCCAGGCTTGCTGACGAATAACGAAGAGCTGGCATCACCATTCAAGATTGTCTACAAAAAAAATGTTCTGTTATAAAGCAGTCAGGGGGATCATTCCATCTAGCTTACAGAGCACTCTGGTGCTCTGCCTTAAATGTCATCTTTAAACCAGTGACTAAATGCTTAAATTAGTCTTAACTAACTGATCGCTTTTCATAGGAAAACAAGCTAGGGGCACTGCAAAAGCCTCTATCTGTTAGACTAGCATTTTGCATTTTTAGCTTTCTGTATTATCATTTTTATATCTGAATAGTGTGCAAAGGCTTAGCAGATACATACCACAGCACCAACTGCTCTATTAAAGAACTCCCGAGAAAATATCATTTGCTTGTAAGCCAGCATATCAAACAATTTTATACAGACTATCAGGACAGCCAGCTCACCAGATCTAATTACTCCAGATAAGCAGTATAGCTGTATCAGCTACCTTTTTGTTAACAATCACATTTGTATTTTCCTAAAGTAGCTGGGATTTATTCTTAAAAAAAAAATCACTGCATTGCTAAACATAGAATTAAATATAGACCTATGTAATTAGTCACTATAAAACTTCACTTTGATAGCTTCATTTTAAGGACAATGTCACAGCAGGA